>NC_089808.1:22068046-22158046 GCF_029633855.1 Hoplias malabaricus
TGGAGCCTGGGTATTGTTCTGGGATGGACTGGTATGCTGTCTATGGTGTGTCCCTGCCCTGCCCCCACTGATTCCAGGTGGGCTCTGGACCCTGCAGGACCCTGCTCAGGATGAAGCAGTTAAAGAAGATGAACCAATAAATGGATTGTTTTGGGTTGGATTTGTAATTTGACATTTGGTCCCAGTGCACCTATCCACACTACTATCACACAGGACAAAAAAAATTAAGGCAATAAGAATCTTCCCTAGTGCTGATAAACCACACACAGGCTTAAATTATTGCTTGTAATAATGCTTCATAACATTTTATAAACAAATATAATACCTGCCCTTATGTTACATCATTGTCACCTAATAATAAAATATCTGGCTATCTTGTCATCTTGCATTTGCTAGCATATGCTTTTCATAAATGTTCAAGTTTTGCTTCATAAATATGTCACACACTGCTTATGCATTTGTTATTACATACTTATATAGGTAACGCTCTAAAAGAGTTAGAATGATTAATTTATAATATTAAGTAGCAAGTTCTGTGTTCAATAAAAAAAAAAACCAATCAATAAAAATGAAATAATTGTCAGATAAAAATGTAAAGTATTAAATGTATATACGTAAAGTTATTATCATTTTATTGCTTAATAAAACTGTAACTGCACTTGTATTTTAAGGAGCATTTTCAGGGGAATTCTTGCATCATCATCTCCAGCTAACCTTTCTCCCACCCCGACCTACATTCCCTCAACACATCTATCTCCATCTCAGCACCTCCCACTCCTCCACCCCCTCCCCAGCCACAGTGTCTGTGTTCTGGGAGGGTGCCATCATCACCTAGCCCACGTCTCCAGAGAGGATCAGGCCAACAGGTTACTTCTGGCTAGAAGTATAATGCTATGCATAATACTGCCATGAAATGCAATGACATTAAAATGGAGACTCCAATGGCACACACACTATATAGAAATGTATAAAGCCTCCATTTCCTATGCATACCATTAATTTCAGAATCATTGTTGGAAAACTATATTCTTCTCCAGACGACCAGGATTTATGACCACGCAGTGACCAATAGCCTGTGCTATGATGTTGTAATTTCTGATTGAAGACTTCATAGAGACCACTTTCCAGCTGACCTTAACTTATCCAGAGCATTGGGAAATTGTGCTAGTGTTTAGTGCTAGCTTATAATTAGCCCCTTGTCTATATTCAGCAGCATGTTACACCTTTGCCATGTGTTCTGTTTGTACCAATGGCTGGATGAGTATGACATACTGTGGTCAGAAGTGTATCACTAAATAAAGTGGACCCCCCCACACACACACACATGGTATTTGCACCAGTTTTGATGGGAACCAAGGATGTCTGATTTAAACAGTGATTTAAAAAGTGCCATAGACACAGATAAATGATAGTGTTTCAGATCATAGTGATACACGCGTTCATGGTTCGTACTGAAATATATACTGTTCTTTGGTTCAAGCTGAGAATGAAACTTTGGAGTTCCAGAACATATTTATGTTTATATATATGTTTTATGCCATTTAAAACTAGGTGCATGAATGGGATCCGAATCAGTTCCATGCTGATGGAAAAGTGCTATAAAGCACACCCATGCCATTTTGTAAGTGCTTGCTGTCACGATTCGCGGGGGGCACACACGCTAAAAAACAGTACTTTTAACAAAAGATAAAACAAATGGACATGGACAATAACAAACAGAGCCATGTGCTGAGAGAGCACGTGGCGGGGAAAACAGGCATGACAGGACGAGTGCATGACACTTGCGTCATTGCTAGGTTACATGTCTTTTGTGGAGTACTCGAAGCGTTCCAGTCAGAGTGTCGTTATCTTGCAGTATTGGCTTATTGGTTTTATTATGTTCCATTAAGCTGCATGCTCTCAGGAAATTTTCTTGAGCAAAAGGAGTAGGACACCCTGAGACTGGATATCATAGCTAACACTCTCCTGCTAAATCACACCAACAGCTACACTGCTCCATTTGTAAATGTTTCCTTTTTTGGCAATTCCCTTTCCAAAGCAATGACTTCTTCATATTCAGCAGTTAAATAAAGAGGCCTCCATTGAACTGTTGACTACCAGAGTGACCACCATGGCTATGATGGTCTTGTTCTAGTAATGGATGGGGCTCATGAAATTGCACAATACTCAAAAATATTTTTGACTTCTTAGAATTCTGTGTAAGTTTTTTAGGACACCGATGATATGAATGATAGCACCAAGTGGCACATCTACTGAATGTGCTCAGAAAAGTGCAGAGGTGAGTCCTTAAGCTGGCTGCCAGCCTCAAATCCCAGCTGTCCAAAGGCCTGGTCCCTGTCAGAGAGAAATATTCTGGCATGTCACTAAGTGACAGTCCAGCCAGTGGTGCCTCTGCATTACAGAAGCGAACAGTTAACAGTTAGCTCACTGCGTGGGCAAATGCTGGAGACAACGGGTGACAGCCTTCAGGCTCCATCCGAGCTGGAGGAGGCATGTGCAGCCAAAAGTGATGCGAGCAGCTGAAGACCTCATGGGAAAAGAAATCTCATGCTGTTAGTTTCAAACCCAAGCATTTAAGACAGATGCTGGTTTGTTACAGTGTTATATCATTGTCCCCAGATCACATGTGCCTCGTTATTTATCTGGAAAAGAAGGTAGCAGACAATGAGCAGCGCTAATTCACCAATGATTTCAGAGCTGACATTGAGCTTCACAAATGGTTTAGAAATAGTTAGTGATTCGAAAAATCACAGGAAGAGCAATTTACAAAAGGCTGTAAGTCAACACTGTAACACTGTGTGGTCAAATGTTTGGGATCACGTGCTCCCAACTTTCTTCTGTAATTATAGGTATGAACAGGTAGTTTTCAGCTTCAGCTACTCATCTAGGAAGGATTAAGACTAGATTTTGGAACATTGCTATGATGATAAGATGTCATGCAGCCACAGGTATTAATGTTGGATGATTATTTCTGTATCACCAACGCACATTCCCAATGTGTTGAATGGATCTCTATCACTCCATTGGCTGCTTTGTTGACCGCAATCTTGTGTGTGGTGCATTCAAGGGGCTATTTATGGGGTATATTTTATCTTTTTTATCTTTTATATTTTATCTTCTGTTTGTGTGTGCACAGTTGGAAACCTGTGTCAACATTAGGTACGTTTTCAAGTTGTAAAAAATCACTCATTATAATGAGCATCAAAAAATGGTGCTAATAATTTAGTCTAAAATATGTCTAAATTTGAATCTAAATTTTAATCTAATGTCTAAAATTTTGTCTTCATTGTAGCCTTTGTCTAAAGATGCCAAACAAGTGTGGCACAAATTGGCCCGGGTTAAATACAAACCTTGCCTTTTTCAAACCTCAGCGGAAAGACAGAACCTATTACACATTACACTATCATCATCAGATCATTTTATGCTTTCCTTAAACCTTTTTTGCAGTGTTTGAGCTACTGAGGCCCATAAACGAACAAGGGGGAGCTTTGAAAAAGGACTTCTTGCATTAAAATTTCATGGCCAAGCCATGATGGACTTACTGGGGTCCATCCCTCAGGAATGACATCTAATAATGCCACTGCGCAACATTTATCATGTCATGAGCATCTCTTAAATCTGCTGGGTGATGTCCTCCTCGTCCCCCCTCCCCCTCCCTGTACCACACTTCCTGTCCTTTTCTCACTGCCCAGACCAAGGTGGTGGATAGAGGGATTACTAAGGTGGCTAAAAACAGCCTGGCACAGACTGGCCTGGATGTGCTTGAGCTCTTCGAAAATGCTCTACTGGAATCTGTTTTAAAAAAAAATCAAGACTGGAGTTATGTAGGACGTTTGCTCGCTTTTATGTCATTTATAATTGTGGATCTGAGCCCGGACATAGCCGCTGAATCTCTGGTCGGCACTCAGTTGGGATCAGCAACAGAATTTTTCGGAGCGTGTCAAGTGATCCTTCAACGATGTGTCTTAGGTGTAGTTTAAAGGAGGCAATCCTTTCCTTCAGCTTCTGACAGATAGCTTTTTCAGGCAAGATACAATAACTGTCCAAAGGAAATTTGGACAAAACATTCAGCACCACAAAGCTTCTTGATTAATATTGGTTAATATTAATAATATGGTTGTTTACTTAAAGGAACACTACGTAATATTTTTACTTTAAAATTACAGCTTAAAAATCATTGTGATGCTTCACTGAGCTGTAAAAAGGAAAGCCAGTGTCGTTGCTATTCTGGGCTCAGTACTGCCTGCAGAAACTGCACTATATATCTTTTGGAAGAGGGTAGAAAATCACCTCCACTCCCTCTTCCTCCAAACTGATTTCAGCTCAGTGCTGTAAAAATGAATTGCACTAGAGGGAGCCCCAGAAGCAAGAAACCCAAATCTTACCTAGTTTTCACACTACGTAAGATTTGTTTATTTATTTATTTATCTATTTATTTTTGCTCCTATGGCTCCCCCTAGTGTAGTTCACAACACTTTAGTTAAATCAATGGAGGGTGGTGGGGGGGGGTGGTTTCCTACCCTTGTCCAAAAGATACATAGTACAGTTGCTGCAGTGCATAGTCCAGAGTAGCAACAACAGTGGCTCTATCCTCCCTTTTACAGAAATAATGATTTAGATTGTGTTATTTTAAGGTAAAAATATTTTAAGGTGGGACAGGGACCTGGCAAATAAAAATTGTGAGAAGTGAGTGTTGTGTTGTACAAAGTGTCGGTGCTGTGGCTACAAGAAACACATCTAAATTCCATCTACACTTCATCTGCACATAACATAGAGTATGCCACGAGTCAGGTAGAGGAAATAATGTCCCTAGGACTGGGCTATGGAGCAGTGGTACTGTATTCTCTGGAGTGGCAGAGTACCTTCCCTTATCCACCATCGATATCTCACCCCACTAAAGATCTTTTGATTGTAATCACTTGCTCCAGCATATAGTATAAAGCCTTCCCAGAAGAGTAGAAGCTGTTATTGAATCTGAGTAAGACAACACACCTAATCATAAACTTGTTGGATGAGCATAGTCCAGTAATAATATCACTTCTGTACCCAATAAGAATTGGAACCGTGCTTCTTATCTATGGATAACACAAAAGACATCAACTCAGGTGTGCAGACTCAAATAAATCAACAGTTTTATTCCCCTTATCAATTCACAAATTAGCAGATGGAATCTCTGTAATTGAATTTGTCCGTGATAAAGAAACACCCTGAGGAGAAATAACTTTCCCCAGCATCCAATTATTTATTATCTCATTACCTTAGATTTCCACTCTCTTAAGTTGAGACATTGATGAACAAAAGGAATGCCAGTGATTCGTTTCTCTTCTGTATTGAGAGATAAACTCATACCTGCTTTCCCCTCTGCTTTATTTAATCAAGAGATCTCAGAGTTGCCATATTGCTCTACTCTACACCTCTGTTGAGTCCTTTTTGACCATAAAAAGGCACTGAACTCTTTTATGAACCCAGTTCTCAAGGCTCAGTTTTACGATCCTATGATGAATCAATTCGGACTGAAGGAAGGAGTTCATTCAGAAACTGAAAACTTTGTGTTAATATCATGGGTGGAAAAACGGGTGCTACCCTAGATCCAGGGGAGGAACAGGGAGGCCTTGCCCTTAAGTGAGGAAAAGTCTAGCATCTATATGTTATTTATCTTCAACTATTCAAATCTTTAAAGAGACAACATTCAACTCTCCAGAAGTGTGACGTGAAAAGTTCTGGATGACATTGCAGAACAGTGCAAATGCACTTTATATCACATGTCTGGTGAATGGATGGTTGACTCTGGAGATTGCATGTTTGGGGTGCAGTGCTTTGTCTTGCACAAGAGCAAGGCTGCCCTGCATTTGCAGGTTGGTTTCAGGTTCAGCAGGATGTGAGGCATTTCCACACTTAAGCGCAAGGCCACCCTGTTCCTCCAGGTTGAAGTTTCTCTCACTAAGGGTGTCTCAATTTACAGGGTGTATTCACACTTGTCTCAGATACTTGAGTCCACACCACTTTACCAAACATTCCAATCCCACTGAGCAAGTGGACCAAGGTCAGGAAAATATCTCTAGTGTGAAAACACCCAGAGAATTCCTCAAGGTCCAGGGGTCTGGATTTGTGGTAGTGCTTGCAGGTCTGTTGGTCCCCTCCTAATCTGTGTGGGATTAAGGTATGGGTGGGTAAAAAGGGGCAAAGTCTTATGGAACAACATTCCTGAAAGGTTTAGCTAAACCTAATGATTCTTCTGAAATCATTATCAGTATTTAATTAGGACAGCATTATTGGTCTCATTCTTTCTTGATGGAAATAATGGCATTCTTGCCACCCAATCACCAACTGTGATTCTGTAACAAAGCTGTTTAACAGTGTTCTCCTCCAAACATGTTGATAAAAAAGAAATAAATGCTAGAATCAAGCCAAGCAAGAGCAATAGACACAAAACATATTTCTGTCTGTCTGTCAATCTCTCAAACACCTGCAACATTGACTTATTATGGCTCATTTGTCCAACAGCGTCCAGGCCAAGATCAAATGGATTCCAGTCAAAGATGATCACCAACACTCTGCCTGACAGCCACAGTCCAATCAATTTCCTTCCAGTCAATCCACATTAGAGTATGGATGGTTTCCTACATAGCCAAGATGCTAATCCCCATCTGGAGGACCAGTGCCAAGCTGCAGCCAGATGTTTGTCTAACTGGGTCAGGTGGTGTCCCAACAAGGCACATTGTTTCTCATTCCTCAAGGCGTGAGAAGGGTCAGTTTGTTGGGGTTCTGCCACCATACTGCTTGATGAATTGTGTGGAGAGGTTTGTAGATGGGACTCTGCAGGAACACCAGCTTTAATTGTCTAGAGGGTGTGTATTTACAACATTAGTCAAATTTGGGTGGATGTAATTCAATATGGGCTTGTCATAATCATATCTAAAGGGGCTTAAAACCACCTTTTGAAGATTGAGCAGTGTGATCACTTAAGTGTGATTAATACTTCTGCATTTACTCGACACAGAATCTACACAAAAAAACCTATGCCATTGTGAGCGTTTGTACTTCTGCATTGGTGCCTGCATCTCTTTGCAATTAAACCGCTGCACCGCTAGGGCTGAATCTCAAACATATTTCACTACACTATGTAGTACACAATGCAGTGGTGTAGTAGTATTACTTTTATAAATCTTTAAAGTGCACTATTTAGGGAGTAGGAGGTTGTTTGGGACAGAGCATAGTTTAAATGAAATGCCAGGAAAGAAACTAATAAAAAGCCAGCATGTTTTTCCCATGTGGTCCCATTTCTCCTTGCAAGGCTTTTTTTTTTTAATCCGAGACGTTGTATTTGTTCACACCATATCTGAGGAAAACTCTCACCATGAATTTGCTGCTGTCTGCATCTCTGTGTGGAGAAGAGGAGTTCACGTCTCTGTACTTCATTGGTTCAACTTAAACAATGCCCATCGGACTACTGACCAATCACAGTCATTGTTGTCTTTGTTGGCACGAAGCATAGGTAAATTTCTGGGGAGGTGCCTGTCAGACTACACCGTAGGGTTCAACGTGTTGCCTACCACATGGCTTCAATGCAGAAGCATAAATTGGGCTTTAGTCTGCCCCAACTGGCATTGATTCAGTGTGATCCAGCTCCTCCCTGCCTCCACCCACTCATTATGATCATCACCTGAAATTTATCTGGATTACTTACCAAAGGATTATACACTGTATCATTAGAATATATATGGAACTTGGAAACATTTTCAGCAATGCTGAATAATGTCTAATCATGTTGACATAGTTGGTTGGACTAATTCAGGCTGATTGTAGTGTCTTCACATCAAAACTACTTTCAAAACATTTAATTTTCCTACATCTATGCACACAAAATAATCGCTTTGCTAAGGGCTAAAAGTTCATCTCTCTTCTTATCCATGCGTGTATGTGAGCATTTCTATCATCATCCAGCTTATTTCATCTCCTCGGGGGGCTGCAGGTTGTGCCAAGCCACGTTACAATCAAAGGCAGACTGCCCGGCTGGGGAACTCTCAGCAGTTCTCCAGTCAAACGGCAGGACACTGGACCTCAGCAGACGAACACAGCTGAATTCACGTGTCCAGACATTCGTTAGCGGGGCTGGTACTGAGAGATAGACAGCATGCTTATGTGGATTTGAAGCTTTTATAAAGTCTGTCTGAATCCTATTCAAAATAACACATGGGGCAAAAACGCAAAGATTTGAAAGATTTAATGGTGCTAGGGGTGGGTTAATAAAACCTAGGTGTATGAACACTCCAGTACTTCATTTGGAGACACTTTTTTGTCCATAAAACCTGATAAAAGTCTTATTCAAATATCCTAGTTGCATTGCCCTTTCTTTCTCATTGCTAGATGCCCCTAGTTCCTCAACAGAAGTTAATTTCAGTCCCCACAATGTTCAACCCAATATTACACCCTTGTACTGGTCACCTGGTTAGAAACATCTGTCTTGTGGCTCCACCTCCTGGCATACAAAAAATTTAGCCACTTTGCTGGGCGACCTCCAACAATCAAAAATCAGTGACAAGATGCTTGGCATCTGGGAAACACAGTGGTTGAGTGTGAGGTTGAGGTTGGTTGTGGTTGAGGTAGTGGTTGATGTTAAGGTAGTGTGGTTCCCTCACAGCTCCAGGGTCTTGGGTTCAACCCTTGCATTAGGCAACTGTCTCTGGGGAGGTTGGTGGGTTTTTCCTGTGGCTCTGTGGGTTTCCTCTCACCATCCAATAACAGATGTTGCTAAGAGTATTGGCAATGTGGAAATGTCCACAGCTGTGAGTGTGTGACAGACCAGTACTTTGTCCGGGTAGTTTCTGGGCCCACCACAACCCTGATTCCATTGTGAGAAGTGTAAAGACAAGCTCAGACTGTACAGGAGTAAATGAGGAAACGTAAAAGCTTATGAATTACCTCATTCTCAGTCAGGAACAAAAACTCTCACTGAGCTGTAACCTTGAGCCCAGTGCTGAGTTTAGAGCCGGAGCCCAAGGCCATCCCTCTTCACCAGGGCCATCGCTTAAACCAAGTGATGGACCAGGAGCCACTTTATTAGGCCAGTCTTGGTCCCTTGATGCTGAGCTCACATACATTTTTGGATGGAACTCAACGGTCAGGTAAAGATTCTTTCAAGAATATGTTCAATTCTAAGACTCTGGAAAAGATAAGAAAAGTCAGGCTTCATTGTAGCATGTCTTCATTAGTTGATTAGAACAACCATATCTTTTTCTAAACTTATTATAAAAAGGTAATTGAAAACTCATATAATCTCCATATGATCTTAAGCATATTTATACAGGTACTTTGCATGCCATGCAAACACTTAAAATGCTATGCAAACACTTATAATGCTATGCAAACCCAGCCTTCTTTTGTTCGTTCCTTTTTTTTTGTTCTTACCCAGCCTTTTTTGTTCATATTTTGCCATAGACTACAGTAAGCAGCAGCTGTGATTTTATGATATAATTTCCAGTGAAGGTCATTAGAGCATCCCTGTAGCATGTAATGATGGTCAATTTAGACTTGCAGGAGGGACAGCACCAAAACAAGCTCAAGCCCAAACAAGTCAAAACACAGACAGCCAAAAACAGGCCAAAAAAATAAATAAATAAGTCTCCTAAACCCAGACACTTTTTGAGCTGCTCTCAGCGGGATATTTTTGAGCAGCAGTGACATGGATGTGGGCAAAAACTCAAGCAACAACACTGTAACGTGCCACCATCATATCAGTGTTGCTACCAGGCTGAGACATGTGCCATATATCTACTTCATACCTGGACAGAAACAATCCAGTGTTCGAAACTGGCAAAATTGTACATGGAGGTCTATATGGTGGAATTATACATTATTTCTTACAGTAATCCTGTAGAAGATAAAGAAAGATAGTTACTTTCACATTAGAGTATACCATACTTTTATTAATTTAGTTATATACTATTGGTTATTTATTTTTCACTATTGGCTGCTCCTGCAAAGGTTCACCCCAGCGATCAGCTGCCCTCACGACCCCAGAGCTGTCCTTATAAGAATATGTAAATGTAAAATATAAAAAAATGTAATTTTATTATTTAAGCAGTAAAGTAAAAAGTATTTTAATCACTTTCATTAAAACATTTAAATTAGTTTGGTTATTTTCATTGTATAGTATACAGTATAAAATATGCAAATACTTAAAGTAAAGTAAGCTTATCAGTTTAATAGTACAATATACGTTTATTAAATGATTCTTAATGTGAAACAATTTGAGTAATAATTCAATTACTTTAACAGTAAAATGTGAAGCATTTTAGTTACTTTAATATTGACATATTAAAAAAACTTTACTGGCAATATGTAAATTACAAATTAAATATTAATACTAGTAATAAGTAAAAATATATTAATTTTATAGTGTAAAGTACTTTACTTTGCTAGTGAAGTTATTTTACTGTTATATTGCCTTTTAACACACATTAATGTACTGTTGAGTTTGGAACGTAGATTATGTTGTATTTATGCTGAAATATCTATTAAATATCATAACTAATACTCACACTTCCTCCTCCTTCTCTATATTAAAGCTTCTGTGTCTGATGCATAAGCTCTCACTGAAACATTTACTCAGCAAATTAAGAGATTCATATTCAAAAATGATCAAAACTACACTGAGATTTTATAAAAAGTAAAAAAAAAACGATTTCCTCTCAACAGTTTGTCATATCATGCTACACATTTATCTCCCACCCAAAAATACAAGTCAGTATTATAATTTTGGCTTTATTGTTGTGATTACATTTTTCTTTTTGTCCAAAATAAATAGCAATTTCATTATGCTGGGCTTGCATTGACTCTTTACTTCACATTTAACTGTCCATTATTAAAAGTTTCAGTTTTAAAAAGGGACAATGGGATTAATAATGATTAATCACAGAAAATTGTGCAATTATTATCCATCCATCCATTATCTGTATCCGCTTATACAATTTAGGGTCGCGGGGGGTCCAGAGCCTACCTGGAATCATCGGGCGCAAGGCGGGAATACACCCTGGAGGGGACGCCAGTCCTTCACAGGGCGACACAGACACACACACATTCACTCACACACTCACACCTACGGACACTTTCAAGTCACCAATCCACCTGCAACATGTGTTTTTGGACTGTGGGAGGAAACCAGAGTACCCGGAGGAAACCCACGCGGACACGGGGAGAACACACCAACTCCTCACAGACAGTCACCCAGAGCATCGAACCCACAACCTCCAGGCCCCTGGAGCTGTGTGACTGCGACACTACCTGCTGCGCCACCGTGCCGCCCTGCAATTATTATAATTTTTTTTTTTTACTTTTCCAGGTATGTAGCTTGACATTTAAACTTCATATTTTAAAATTCTACAGTGTGTTTACTCTCTTTTAAATACTTTAGAAATGCTTTTACACTGTGTACCTACTGGTAAAAAAAGGGTGTAATCTCTGCAGGAGCAGTACTTTTACCTAAGCAGGGGATTTCAGGTCAGACCTTGACAAATTGCTGAAGGGATGTTTACAATTCTCCTAACAAAGCTGGTTCACAGATTTAGATTTATATGCTCTCTCTCTCTCTCTCCCTCTCTCTCTCCCTCTCTCTCTCTCTCTCTCTCTCTCTCTCTCTCTCTCTTTCTCTCTCTCTCTCTCTCTCTCTCTCTCTCTCTCTCTCTCCGCAAACTTTGCCCATAGTAATGATCGGTCAGGTGGAGAGAAAGTGAGGGAATGATGGATGCCGGCCGGTGGCCTGGCCCTCGATGACAGAGCGGGAAAAGTCAGCGTTCGCCGGCGGATTGAGCTGCGGGTGATTAAATAGTCCGGTTAGTCTACAAAGTCGTTAAAAACATTAAGTGTTGGGTAATTAATCAGAAGCACTGCGCAAATGAGTAATTGATTTGCCATTAAACTGGAAGGGGAAGGGAAGTAGTTGGGGCAGGGGGAGTGGGGTATGTACCAGGGGAAAAAGCTGAATGAGGAAGGCAAGGGCCTGCTTCTAGTGGCTTTACCCAGGCATTGTTTGGCACATCCGTCCCACTGCCCACTAACTCGACATCTATTAAAACATCTCATAGATGGAAATATCCGCCACACATTTCCTCCAGTGTGGAGCTACGAGGGTCATTAATAAGATTCGTTCTGAGTTATGGTCACTGTTTGGAGAAGGGAGATCAAACAGAGAGTCTCACTTTAATTGAATGGCCCCCTATAGATAACATACAGTTGCTCCGTTAGAGACTGTAGCTACAGAATTGACCCTTTATTCCTTGCAGGTCAGTTGCTGGCCATAGGAGCAATCGTTCGAGTGTGAGGTATTCCCTCGCTTAAAGGCAAGGTCACCCTGTTCCTCCAGATTGGAGTACCCCCACCCAACATTCATACCTTTCAAGTGTCAGAGTTTCAGGTGTTCCTTGGACCGCAATCAGAGCAGACGCCCCACTCCCACAGTGACAAATATATACTGATTAGATCTAGGATTTATAACAGTTATTCTACAGTTAATCTACAGTGATTCTACAGTGATTCTATAGTTATTCTATAGTTATTCTATAGTTATTCTACCGTTAAGCTACAGTGGTTCTACAGTGATTCTATAGTTATTCTATAGTTATTCTACCGTTAATCTACAGTGGTTCTACAGTGATTCTATAGTTATTCTATAGTTATTCTACCGTTAATCTACAGTGGTTCTACAGTGATTCTATAGTTATTCTATAGTTATTCTACCGTTAATCTACAGTGGTTCTACAGTGATTCTACCGTGATTTTATAGTTTTCTACAGTGAATCTACAGTAATTTTACAGTGATTCTACCGTGATTTTATAGTTTTCTACAGTGAATCTACAGTGATTTTACAGTGATTCTACATTTATCCTACAGTGATTCTATAGTTTTCTACAGTTAATCTACAGTGTTTCTACAGTTATTCTACAGTGATTTCATCTTATTCTACAGTGATTCTATAGTTATTCTACAGTTAATCTACAGTGGTCCTACAGTAAATCTACAGTGATTCTATAGTTATTCTACAGTTATTCTACAGTGATTCTACAATTAATCTACAGTGGTTCTACAGTTAATCTACAGTGATTCTATAGTGATTCTACAATTAATCTACAGTGGTTCTACAGGCATTCTACAGTCATTCTACAGTTATTTAGTGATTCTACAGTTATTCTTCAGTGATTCTATAGTTATTCTACAGTGATTCTACAGTGATTCTACAGTTAATCTACAGTGATTCTACAGTGATTCTACAGTTATTCTACAGTTATTCTACATTAAATCTACAGTAATTCTACAGTTAATCTACAGTGATTCTACAGTTAATCTTCAGTGATTTTATAGTTATTCTATAGTTATTCTACAGTGATTCTATAGGTATTCTACAGTTCATCTACAGTGATTCTACAGTTATTCTACAGTTATTCTACATTAAATCTACAGTAATTCTACAGTTAATCTACAGTGATTCTACAGTTAATCTACAGTGATTCTACAGTTAATCTTCAGTGATTTTATAGTTATTCTATAGTTATTCTACAGTGATTCTATAGGTATTCTACAGTTCATCTACAGTGATTCTACAGTTAATCTTCAGTGATTCTACAGTTAATCTTCAGTGATTTTATAGTTATTCTACAGCTATTCTACAGTGATTCTACAGTTAATCTACAGTGATTCTACAGTCATTCTACAGTTATTCTATAGTGATTCTACAGTTATTCTACAGTAATTCTACAGTTAATCTACAGTGATTCTACAGTGATTTTATAGTTATTCTACAGTGATTCTACAGTTATTCTACAGTGATTCTACAGTGATTCTATAGTTATTCTGCAGTTATTATACATTTATTATACAGTTTTTTCTAAAACACCTGAAATCTCCTCTCGTTTTCTCATAAAAGCAGAAAACAACAACAGTTATGGCAGAGTGGACAGTCAGCCATCTTGTTAATGGCCACCCAAGGCTGGGCCTGACCAATCAGTGTGTGACCAAATGGAAGGAAGATCAATTACGGCAGTTCTTTTTATTCCAGGCCTAATCCGAAGCTGGCGTAACGGTGGGATTTTTTCCGAGACTTTATTAGCTCTGTGTTGTGGCTGGATTTGATCCACGATGCGTGATAATCATGTTCAAACGCAGGGGTCCAGTGGCTCCGAGTCCCATTGATCCCCTCATTTGGGCTGAGCGTGTCCTATATTGATTATGCAAATGAGGCTCGCGTGGCAGATTAGTCCTCGACGTGTGGACGTCCAAGTAATTTACAGCGACGGAACGTAAAACCTCTCACGGCCAGTGGAACATGATTACGTTCCAATAATATGCTTCTAATACGCTTTTGTGTCCTTTTCGTTTGTGTGTGTGTGTGTGTATGCGTGTGTGTGTTTAACTCCTTGTAGGGACCAGAGAGTGAGAGAGAGAGAGAGTGTGTGAGAGAGAGAGAGAGAGAGAGAGAAAGAGAAACAGAGAGAAAAGAGAGAGAAGAGAGAGAGAATGAGAGAGAGAGAGCGAGAGCGAGAGAGAGAGTAATCAGCACTGGGACATGTATCACTTGTTCAGCCGCCTGCTAGGTTCTGTAAAGGCTCCAGAGACGCAGCACAAATGCTGGCAGTCTCACACTTTGCTTACTGCCTCATACACACACACACACACACACACACACACACATACACACACCAACAAAAGACACTGCTGATGACAAATTGCACACACTGTATGTGGACTCGAATGTTTACATTTGCACACATACGTTCACACACCTACACACACATACACATTATCCAAGACAGTAACAGGCCAACAGTACAGCTGCTTCAGCGGGTCAGACAGCGGGACACTGCTGCCCTTTACTAATCTCTTCTACCTACTTCTACCTGTGCTATAATGTCAAAATATAATCAGAGAATTCAGTTATTCACAGACAGACACACAAAGGTGTAATAAATGGAATAGGGTGACCAGATCTGAGATGGTGAAAAAGAGGACACTTTTGGGGGTGGGGGGGGGTAAACAATGACTACTGACGTGCAGACTGACCAATTAAATGTTTACAGAGAAGGTTATCGACCAATAACGGTAGGTCTATAGTCAGACCGTGCAATCCGAAGATTTTAGGCTACTTCACCACTCCCCTTTCTCACTTAAGTGAACCAAATGGAGTAGGGGAGGGCGGGACTAGTTTGTGAACGAAATGCTTCTTGAAATTTTGTTTGTGAAATTCTGCCGGGCCATTTTTCTAAGTCTAAAAAGAGGACATGTCCGGGTAAAAGAGGATGTCTGGTCACCCTAAAATGGAATGCTCTGGAGTCACCATGGTTTCTATGCCCAAAGCCAAGAGTCAGCTAGAGGGGTAACAAGCTACTGAGTCTTACGCAATACATCTGGGATGAGTTGGAAATCATCCAGTGTCATATATTTTAGCTCTAATGTGTTCAGATACAGATACATTACATTATATTAATCATTGCATTACAGACAGGTTTCTAAACATACAGATATATTATTAAAAACTCTAACTATGCAATATTAGGATTTTCTAGTGTGCCATGTGTCATTTATAGTTCTTTGACATGTAGTAACATCTTTATTCCACCGTGAACTGAATCTGCTTGGGGTGAGATATGAAGCGCCCCACAGGGGTCAAATTCAAAGATGCTGTTTGGTTATATTTATGTCACAGTGTGTATATTTTCTCTTAGCAACCGTTTTTGATTTGCTTTGCTCTTGACTTTTGCAGTGCAGGGAGGAGAGTTTTGTAATTTATAATTATAATTTCAGTCTTCTCTAGACAGATAAACACATTTTTTCTCCTTCATCTCCTTTCCTGTAGTCAACACAGACACTATTTTAGACACCAACACCCCCATCTCTCTGATATTTGACTGATTTCCCTGAAGGACACTATACTGGACAGAGCAGTGGGACAATCTATGAGCTGATAAACCGGACATGATATCTGGTCTGCATGCGTCTGTGGCGTGTAATACTGTACACAAGCCTGTAAACACAGCCAGACTCTTACTAAGAAGCAGAATGGCAATCTAGTGCCATCTAGTGGACAAAACACTGGCTAATCTGAGTTTGTGTGTATGTGTGTGTGTGTGTGTGTAATGAGTGCTCCTGACACTGGTCACTATATTGTACTTTTTCTATACCCCCAACCTTGCCTCAAGCACCACCTGGATGATGCAACAGCAGCCAATCCACAGCAGTCCATCACAGGGCTTCATACAGCAGGACCCAGTCACTCACACACTCACAGCAGTGGACAGTGTCAAACAGATAATCCATATACCAACCAGAGGAAACCCACACTGAGCTGTAGGTCTCACAGACAATGATTCAATGTGAGGATTTGGCCCAGGGCCACAAGAGCATTGTGGCTATGACACTACATGTTTAAACCATGGTTCTACAAGTGTTTTTAGTAAAGAAAATGAAGAATCTTGTATATTATTAAAGGTTTCTTTGCATCATGAAGGAGTTCTTCAGATTGATGGAGAATGTGCTATAGACAGCACTTTTAGAAAAGGGTTCTATATGGCACTAAAAATGGTGGTTTTATTATAACAAGATTGACCTCATAACAGTTCACAATGCAAAGAACCCATTAATTGTGCAAAAGGTCCTTAACATGTTCAGGATTATTTTCTTTACTAAAGAATATGATCTTTACTAAAATCATTTTTAAGAGAGTATTATCAGTGATACACTAAACATTGTTATACTTAAGTATGCTTGGCTTACACTGACAAGTAAACAGAAAAGTCTAAGTTTATCCAGAGTATACTTACACTTAATATTTTGATTGAGATACACTTAAGAAAAGTATTATGAAGAATTCTTGCCTCATGCATAAAGTTTACTTATATTTGGCTTGTAGTTTGAGGTGGAACAGCTGAGAGTAAATAATACATAGGTGGAACTGAACTCAGTGTTATCCAAAACAGAAATGGATAAATATTTGGCTGATTTTATTGACAATATGCTTCCAAGGTTTGAACAGCATGATTTTACATCTAAAAAGTAAATAAACTACTGAAAGACCATAACTATGAAAATGATGTAATTTGTAAATTGAGAACACTTTGCTTCATCATAACTTGTAGTCATTGTATGTTCACTAATCTGCTCCCATCCACTGGTGGCGCTGATTCACTACATACACTCAAACGCTCTGTTATTTACCCAAAGAAGGTCTATGAGACAGCAGAGTTTTCTCTTAAAGATTAATATACAAAACACTGTTTTTCTCACTTTCAGGACTTTAGTTAGTTTCAGTATTCTTCGGGTTAGTTTTAGAGTTAGGGTTAGTATTAGGTTTACAGTTAGGGTTGAGTTAAGGGTTGCCAGATATTCACCATTAACAGTGTAGGAATACTGGTGCCCCTCTCACACCCGCAATATTTGCCCCGGACATTACTCTGACTTTACCCTAAATATCTTAGTCTGAGAATGCTCTGCAACATTTGCCAATCCAGATTTTACTATATTTACTATATAAAATACTTGGAATTAAAATTCAATTTAATTATTAAGTATTGTTTTTAGTAAGGGGAACCCTGAAGAAGCTTGCATGCTCAAAAATCACAGTGCATCCTACAATAAAGAAAGCCTTATACATCTTTTATAAAGTGATAGGAAACAGAAAACACAGGATGGGTTTATACAAAGTGGCCACTGAGAGGAGTCATCCATTTGTGATCGCTTTCTGGGCATGAAATGGGAGCTGTAAGAGGGATAAACCTCACCTCTGCTCAATGTGATGGTGATTTACTGGGGGTTAAGTGCCCTCAAGAAGCACAGCTGATTGGTTCTGTCAATCCAGGTAATATTACATCACCAGGAACTTAAAGACATTACATGAGCTCACTGTTAGATAATTGTGGATAACTGATATTGAACAGGTACAAATGAATTCAAGTAGAAGCTGTGTTTCTGGACCTTTCTGAGCTGCAACAGGGGGCCATTTATCCCTGCGTTCACCCCTCCAAAACAGCTTGAATGCAGCGTGAAGGTTTGATGGATGGCAACACTGCGAGAAGCTGTCATCTGCCAATTGGCATCTCTGGGCGCGGGTAATAGGTCTGAAAGAAGTTGTGTACCTCGGCTTATGTTTTACGCCGCAGCACGATTCATGACAGGCTTTGTCACTTTTGGTCAAAGGCAATCTGAATCATGGAGTTAGAATAGCGTTCTTCTATTTATTCCTCCCTCGGTGGTCCATTCAGAATGTACAGTGTCCACTCTGCTATCCTGATTCTTATCACAGAGATGTTATCCTTCATTCTTTCATACACTCCAGTGGATACTGTTGACTTGGTTGTTTTCACTGGAGAGATTATCATGCCATGTCCAGGAGAATTAAAACAGAAATGGCATTGAACTAAGCTCATCCACTAAGCCATTTTTGCAGAGTGGTGTGAATAGTTTCCACAGCAGCAATTCAACCCAATTCATCCCTCATTGCTCACTAGCAGCTCAACACAGAGTCAACCATACCAAAAGTGTCCTAGACACAGATTTCTTCATTTTTTCCCCCTTTTAGGTTAGACTAGTCAAGTTTGACTGCAGTGGCATAGTTTGACTGGGCCACAATTCAGGGACCTATACATTGATCTGCCAAAATGCTGGTACAATGGATCAGAAACAGCATTGCTGCTCGAGGTTTCTCCACCACAGGGTGGAGAATAGTCCACCAACCAAACATTTCTCACTGACAGCATGCTGTGAAGAGCATACTCTGACCTTATATAAGGTGCAGAAATAAAGGTAGGTGTGTTTAATAGAGCACCGCCAGCAGCCCTGCTGTGTCTGATCCAGTCATACCAGTGCAAAACACACTTAACACCACCACTGCATCAATGTCACTGCATCACTGAAAATGATCCACCACCCAAATCATACTTTCTCTGTGGGGGTCTTGACCATTGAAGAACAGGGTGAAGTAAATCACTAACAAAGTATGCAGAGCAACAGTCTGTAATCGTAGATCTGCAAAGTGCTCCTGTATGGTGAGTGGAGCCCATTAATGTCCATCTTGAGAACTTTGCTTCCGTTAATATTCTTACAGAAGCAAACACAGGAGTTTGTAGGTTTGCTGGTAAGTCCCTCATGACTGTACAGGTTACAGTGCCACAAAGCCATCTCTGTGTAGAGGGGGTTACTGAAGGGAGGCTTATTGGTTGCGGTGGTGATCCTCATTGGTACCACACACCCTGAACCACTTTTCTCATCACACCTTTGAGACCTATTTCCCACCTCTGTGGGAGAAAAGCCTTCCCCTGCTGGCTTACTGAGCTTTCAGTTACCTCTGGTTCCACGTAGAACACTCAGCAGAGTCTAACCCTCCGATAACAGGCTCAGGACTATCGTGTACGGCATGTTACATAAGGAAAAGTGTGATAGGCCTCTCTCATACATCCATCCACCTGAAGTACAGGGCTTGATAAGGGATATACGCGCTGGGAAAATGACTGGCGCGGGATTCGCTTCATCCGGCTGCTTATCAAAGGGCTCTTGTTGGAGGTGAAGGGTATCAGTTACTGCACAAAGAGTCTGTACACGTGACTGCACCTGACCCTGGGAACACACACACACACACACACACAGAACTTACATTCTCTCAAAGGCTGTCAGCAATAGGGGCCACACATACTGGTTGCAGGGCTAAGTTAATTTTGTTAACAAAAACTACTATGAAAAATGGTCATTGATGACCTATTTTTCACAATAAAAATTTGATTAAATGTTTTGCATGTTTCAAAGAATAAATACTAAAAGGTAGTGTGAGAGATTTGAAAACAGAACTTTGCAAGTGTATAAATAGGAAAATTCTGCAACAACGCTGGAAGAAATTATTCTTGGGAGTCAACTCCTCCACTACCTATGGCTGTGTCTAAAATGGCTCCCTGTTTATGTTTTAGGGCACTATTGGATGTGTGATCATTTTTTCGGAGTTTCCATATTGTAAAGTCCCACAATGCCCTTGTAACATGAGCTGAAAGTGGACCAGAATGCACTGCAAGTTGCTTTGCAACTAAGTAACAGACGGTGTCCCAATTCACTTGTTTTTAGTGCTACATAATGAACTGAAAAATGCCTCACTATGTAGCAAAATACAAATGAGAGATAATGTTTGTGGCTCAGGCAAAGCATTGCGATAAAGTCCAGAGGCTTGTAGGCTTGTCCACACCTGCTGAAAAATTCCCTAGCTACCCAATAGAAAGTGTGTTGACCATGTATCAGTTGAATATGGAAAATTCCAGAGCAAGAAGTAGAAGTTCAAACCCAACAGAATTTCTCAAATTTTCAGAGGTGGCCCAAGGCCATTATTGAAATAATAGAATCCCCTCATGTCCTTCCCACCCAATGAGAACATGGCCAACTGGGATCTCACGGACCCCTGACCATGGGAAGAAAAAGGCACAACTGGGATTCAATCCTGTACGCAAGCCACGGGGTATAGCTCAGATTTGGGTGGTTGCTCTGTTAAAGGAGTTTCAGGTTTGGTACATGTGCACAGTTCAGCATGTTTCTCTAGGCATAAGGCTACAGTTCTAAAACTGAAACTCTGAATAATGGCAGCCCAGACCCCAGATGGATAGCTTGTCACTCCAGCATTCTCCCATCCTCTGTCACTGTCTCCTTGTTACGACTCTCCAACAACAGCTCACCTCGCTGTGTATGTCTTTATCTGTAGTTGCAGTGTGGCCCAGTTTGGTTGACGCTGATCGTCTGTCTTTCCTGAAGCACTTGGGAGTGGTTTGAGTCAAAGGCTTGATGTGGATCATTTCGAATTTATTGGACAAATGTTGTTAATCCTCCCAATCATTTGCCGTGTATTTAGATTGGACTGCACTCCAGGGTTTGGGATTGGCTTTGCCATCTGCAGGACTGTCATCAAGTTTACTGTGGGAAACTATGCAAATACCAAGTGTTGTTGTCCACTTGAGGTTAGCAAGAAGTTTCAGCTTTCCATGGTGATACCTAGTTGGTCCTCCTTGGCCTTTACATTCTCCTCCAAGCATGTTGAACTTTGCTATAGGTAAACATCAAGAGTATAAACAAGAGATTGTTCTTGGAAAGCTTCACAGTAGATGTTGGAACATTGCAGTGAAGATTTGATGGTAATCGGTTACTGACCAATCTCTTCGTGATTGGGCTCTCCAGAACCTACCATTTCATTTTACTTCACTAGTAAATGCTAACATAACTAAGACTGAGTGAAAGCTGACGGAAACCCGTCAGAACCATCCTCACCATGATAAATGGTTCCCATTGACTTAAATTCCATTTATTGCCACCAGTGTGGGAATATCTGCTTAAAAAAATTTAGAGGAGGTCTCCTACTCCTCAGGGAACATTACCATGGAATATCTACTGCTCCGGAAGGTGAGGAACACAGTAAAGATTCATTTATCTGTTCAAATTTGCTGAGATTTTGGGGGAAGATGGGGGCGTACCCCATATTTAAAATCTCCATCCTATTTTTAATCCCCATCAAAGTAGAAATCCCTCTGCTGTCTTCCTGCAGTTTAATCACTATGCTTAAGTATTAAGGACAAGCAAAACACATTGGACCTATAGTAAAAAAAATATGAAGACTGCATCTCAGTTTGCCTGTAATTTCATAAATTAGTTAAACTGGTAAATATGCAAAGGTAAGATTCTAAGTCCAAAAGAATACAACTCATAGATTCTACTGTTTCAAAGTTTGTGTGGGTCATCCTGTTCATCAGTTGTCACAGAACACTGGCCACAGGATGCTTTTGGCTGGATATTTTTGGTTGGTGAGGTGTTTAAAACTCCAGCAGCAACTGCTGTGTCTGATCCACTCATACCAGTACAACACACACTAAAGGCCATTTTCTGCTTTCTGATTGGGCCTCAGTCTGGCGAACATGGATCAAGTTGTATAAAATGGACAATGAGTGTAGAAACAAGGAGGTCATTTTAATGCCATGGCTGATTTGTGTAGGTAGATCAGCTCATTTATCTTTACTAAAGCTGAACTGGAAGTGTCACACTTTCATGTCTTTGTAGAACACAGACAGAAACACAGTCCAACTTCAATCTGCATTTGAATGAACCTCCATCAGGGATCAGGAGATGGGGTATATTGATGGTCTTGTAATAATTTGAGACTTCAAAGCTAATGTCAGCTATCAACCAGGTGTCCATGACAATACACGGACGTTTATATTTCTGAGCTTCAATCTACTGCAGGAATATCCTGCCTGAGGTGTCCATCAGACACTGACTACAGCAGCGTCTGTCACACAACAGTCAGAGATGCTATCATTACGCCCTGTCGTCTCTCCTTCTCTCTCTCTCTCTCTCTCTCTCTGTGTCAATCCAGAGATGCACTGGAAATCACGACAATCTTCTCAGGCCAAAATAGTCCAATCAAAGGCCTGTCAGTATATCAACATCAATTTAGAGCAGAAGTATACCACTATACCACCAACACCCAACTGCAGTAATAGTGCATCCAAATAGGGTTTCATATTTGAGATCCTTGTCATGTTACTGGCAGTTAATCAGTGACCAGAAGCTAACTGTTTTGACATCTGTGAATGCTTGTGCAAAACAGGATGAGTCTAATTTACAGGGTGGGCCATTTATATGGATACACCTTAATAAAATGGGAATGGTTGGTAATATTAACTTCCTGTTTATGGCACATTAGTATATGGGAGGGGGGAAACTGGGTGGAAAAGATGAGTGGTGACCATGGTGGCCATTTTGAAGTCGGCCATTTTGAATTGGTTTTAGCGTAACTTTATTCTTTCATGAGTTATTTACAAGTTTCTGACCACTTATAAAATTTAATCTAACCCAAGCTGTATGTTCACCAAACCATCCTGTGGATTTGTCAGGTGAAAAACCCCAAGCCCTTAATGCACATTCCACATTCCCATAGTCTGCAGTCAGCACTTGTTGGAGCAGGTCTGCAATCAGAATCTGAGACATGCACCAAATGATTTGTAATGGATTCTGTTTACCATGATCCATGAATGTCAAATGCTTTGCCAAAAATCATACGATTTAATTTAACTAAAAGGTCATTCCCAGGATTCCTACAATGAGTACAAAGTATGATTGGCACTCATAAAATGTGTACTAAGCATATTTGTGGATGTTTGATTATTATTAAGTGATTATCTGGCAAGCCAGTGTGAATAATCAGCCTTAAGCCATGGTCACACTTGGTTTTTGTCTGCAATTTTTGCATGTGAAATATCATGCATTTCAATGAGATTCCTTGTGACAGACAAATTTCACAGAAATGACATGTGAATCCATTTTGCATTCAAACTTTCACATCAGTTTCAACTTTAGTAAACCTTGACATGCAAATGGAGTCCCTTGGTACACCATCACTTGAGAGGTGTGATTAGATGAAAATTATTATTTTTTTCATCTCGAGATTTTAGTAGTTACAATACCAGCACTCTTGAGAAACTCTTGAGTGAAACTGCTGAACCAAAATGGAGGACTGTTTACACTGCTGATACTTGCAGCCATTCCCATTTCAAAATATGCCTGATGAAAAACACAAAAACCCAGTGTAACCACAGCTTTACAATTTCCTCAAATCATTACTCTAAATGTAACATTAACCCTAAAGCAAATACAAACCCAAAATATAACCCAAAAACCAGTGTAGACTCACAGAGATACTCACTGACAGAGTTTTATGCTTGTTTGAGTAACCTTAACTGTAAAAATTTTCTTCATGTAAAAAAAATGGGTTTGAGGGGATTAATTGAAATAGTGCCACCAGTGGATAAGAGCTTACATCATGAATATTAAATAACTAAGAATTATAAGTTTAGGTATATCTGGAGTGCCTTTTTAGTAAAATATATACCACTTTTGGAGATCTTGTTGCATCAGCTGTAAAGTAATTACATTGCAAAAATGTAATTAATACATTCTTTTATGTTGCATAAGATTTTTCTTTATATACACTTTATATACTTCATGTATGGATTTATACCCTGTAATTTATCTTTAGGTCAATCTAACAACATGAACCTGTTTGTCATTTAATTCGCAATTCTAAGATTATGAGTCTGAGACCATGTTACATCACTCATACTGCTTGGCTGCAATAAGCCCTCTGCTTTGTTTGTGGGTTGTGAAGTCTTTTCACTTTTTTCCCCATCCTGAATGGAACAAAGCTCCCAGAGGTAGGGTCAGTCTGAGCTGTGGACATTTCCAGAGGGACTGGACAGGGCTTTGTATGGCCAACGCTCCACTGCCCACAGTCTCTCTGTATACCTGCTTTGTGCCAGATTGACCCAGTGTGACCTGAGCTCGCCAAGGTGCCCCAACCCACCAAGGCCCACCCTGGCACACCTCGATAAGCCTGAAACGTGATCACAGCAGCTGAGAGGGGCTCAGATCATGGCCTGTGGACCTGCGCAGGATCAGGAGGGGAAAGATTATCCTGAGTAATGGATGGTTCTGCTTGCTTCCCAATCCTTTACCCGAGAGGCAGCCAGCCAGAGCAAGATGAAGCACGGTGTGTGTGTGTGTGTGTGTGTGTGTGTGCATATGGGAGTGAGGGTTAGATTAGTACTGCCAAGCTGCAGGTATTTACACTTTTAAATGTGCAACATTAAAAGGGGACATATAATGAAAAAATAATTTGCTCAGTGTACATGCACGGTATTGTGTGGATCTTGAGCCCATCAACACACACACTGTGAAACAAGACCACTCAGTTAGTTTTCTATGGGCCACCTAAGTCAGGGAACATTACATATAATGAGTCTTTTTCATTTTGCTCCAATTCTGACATCAAGTCCAGACACCTTAGAATTGCCCCGCCCCCTCTTCTGAGTCTCTCCAATCACAAAACTGGACCTACCTATAAGTGAGAACAGAGACGTGAGGTTAAATAGAGCAAAACAGACACAACAAGCATGGAGAAATGAGAGCACTGTAAAACTGGAGAAGAACAAGAACCAGAGTTTCTGCTCCATGCTCCTCACTGCTGTGCACTCAGGGAAGGGGGCGAACAGCGAGTGGCTCATTATCTTTTAAAGGACCAGATACTGAAACCAGCCTTTCTAAACAGGGCTGTTTAGACAAGGTAGAATGCTGCTGTAGGGTTTTTGGCTTAAACACCTGCTTCAAATCACTGGTGTGTTCTCCTTGTTTCTGTGTGGGTGTCTTCCAGATGCTCCAGCTCCCCCCACCCACCCCGCCACCATCCAAACACACATGCTCATACATAGACTGGCTGTTCAATAGTGTCCAGATATGTGAATGTGAGAGTCACTGAGTGAGTGTGTGATTCCCTCTAATGGACTGGAGCCCCATCCCAGGTATGATCCTTGCCTTGTCTGAACCCAACACGGCAATGACCAGGATGAAGCAGTTACAGACAATGAATAATTGAATTAAAAGATGAATGAATGAATGAATGAATGTCACAGACATTTATATCCCAAGGACCTGTCTTGTGGAAATTCCCCCAATAACAACACCACTGCTCAGTTTGTCTTCATTTGTTCTGTTACAAGAGTTAGAAATCTAGTCTCGAATGTTTAACACCACAGGGATTCCCAAAAATTATCTTGTTGTGTCACAGAAAATGAAAGAACCAAGAACGGCAACTACAGAGTAACACATTAAAGTGTGACTTTTAGGCCAGACTGCCCCATTAAAACATGGCCATGTGACTTCTCCCCCCATGTCGTGTAGCTATTAGCATGCACCAGGCTTCAGCCACAGCCGTTCTGAAGGCTGACACTTCAAGCGTTGTCACCGGGGAGTGTGTTATATAAAGCTCAGCTTAATGAAGCCTGGTACCTCTCAGCCACACACACACACAGATTCTGCAGTGTAGCACCAGAAAGGCCATCTGCTACCAAACGTCTCCCGTGGAAATATCTAGAAAAGCCTCTTTTCCTCTTTAGCTTTCCCAGTCTCTGACTAGTCCAAGCAGGCCTAAGCTAGACATTCGAGGGGGGCCCTTTATTTTAAATATTCATCAATATATCATAAAATTAAAAAAATAATCAATCTAAGACATGCGTAAATATCAAGCTGTGCTTTAATTACGACACCCACACAGTGTTGCTCAATACAGCATGATAGTAGTGATGCCAGTGAGTCACAGCCTCAGAGGCACTAGTTCATCCAACAGTTCTGAAATCCAGGGAATTCACAAAAAATGTGCCACCATTTTGCAAAAGTGTAATGGCTTCTACTCTTCAAGAAAGGCTTGATGCTCCAGCCACAAGAGCATTAGCCAACAAGTCAGGTCCTGATGCTGAAAAATTAGTACCTCATCAGAAACACCACTTTAACTTATCCCTAAGGACCTGTATGGAGCGCCACCACTCTATAGCAGTGGTTCCAAAAGTGGGGGTCATTGCAGGGAAGGCACAAGAAGGCAAATTAATGAGATACATAATGCATATCACTCTTAATAATTACACTGTAAAGTCTATTTCTCTGTTTATTTTCTTTTGTCCAGTTTTGTATTAATTAGAAAAATAAATTAAAATACATTCCATTGGAGTTTGGATTTTAGGGGGATTTCAAAATATCCTCATCTACAAAAGGGGGGCAATACAGAAAACCTTAGGAAACCACTGCTCTAGAGAATTCCCAGTCACTTTATACCTCTCTGACCAACTCTTGGCCCTGGGAATGATGGCCTTAGGCTCATGGGGTGGCTGCTACAGAAAAGAGACCCTACCTCAGCAGAGAGGGGCAAGCTATTTATTACTATAAAATGGTCCTAATGACCATGACTGATGATGAGTCCAGAGAAATTCCAGTGATGTTTTCCAGCAGGGGTTAAGCAGGAATCTTATACACATCTGCGGATGAAAGGGTTAAATTGTGGTGTTGCAAGGAATGAGTGCGTAATTAACGTTCCTAAGCTCCCAAATTGTGAAAAATAGAGTACGCATGAAAACACATGGTCAGACGGTAATAAGATATGTGTCTCTGTAACTACATGTGTATGTGTGTGCGGCAGCTTTCTCAAGGTCGTACGTACATGCGCCCGTAAATGCTTAATTAACCCATAATCAAAATCACTAATGTTCATTAGCTGTGTCAGCACGCTGAAACCAATCCATTAGGAGCCCATATTAGATGCCATTATCATTTATAATACATTAGCGACTGTTCAGGGGAGCACATATGCTCCAGCATCCCGGGAATTCGAGCTGCCATCATTTTTTTCATTAACCCGGTCTCCCTGCTGCTGCTGTCCTTTAACTGAAACTCAACACAGTACACAAGAGTGGATGTTGGGGTCTTTTATTGATAATAGCAGATAGTTCTACAAACAGCAACATAAGACTATTAGGCTATTTACATGACTATTATTGTTCAAGTCGGTATAGTGTTGCCCTGGAGATGAGCCAGGAAAACAGCACTGTACGAGCACCGTGTTGAGTTCCATCCACATAGAAGCAAGAAAAATGTTGGGCTGGTGTGGAGAACGTTTTCCAGAGACTTTGCTGAGTTGTTCAATTAAAAAAAAGTGTCTAGCCTGAAGACCACACGCCTTGTACAGTTTATGGTTCATACCCACTGCATTTGAAACCACTATTTGGAACAGGTAAAGGTCACTGCCCCACAGCTCCAGGGCCTTGGGGTCCTCAAATCCTCAAGTCATTGTCTGCATGGAGTGTGATGTGTTCTCTCTCTGTCCGCATAGGTTTCCTCCAGGAGCTCCAGTGTTCTCCCACAGTCCAAACACACATGTACTGTAGGTAGGTAATGAATGTGTGTGAGTGAGTGTGTGGAGTTTTCCACAGATGTGGGTGTGGGAGTGACTGAGTGAATTTGTGATGACTATGGATTAAAGGAATGAAAACTAAAATGAATAGTTCTGAAATCAGATGACTCAACAGATGGGGTTGAACAAGGATATGATTTTGGAATGTGGAAGGCTGCCAGCTGGAGGAAAACCAAACAGACACAGGGAGAACACAGCAAAATCTTCACAGGCAATGACCCAAGGTGAGTTTCAAACTCAGGACCCTGACAACCCAGAACAGTGACACTGTGCCACCATACATTTCTAACATAATTGTGTTAATCTCTACTGGAGCTGGACAGGTTTTACCCAAGTGTATTAGAGTACACTTTTGCTGGTCTGCCCTATTGGATATATCTGCCTCATTGGCCAACCTTGTAGATGTAAAGTTAGAGACAGTAGCTCATCTATGCTGCACAATGTGTGTAAGCCATCCTCTAGTCCTTCATCAGTTGAAACTGAACTCTTTTGCTGGATATTTTTGGTTGGTGGACTATTCTCAGTCCAGCAGGGATGCTGAGAGGTTTAAAAATTCTAGCAGCCCTGTCATGTCTGATCCACTCATTCCAGTGCAACACACTGGAGGTCAGTGCAGCACTGAGAATAATCCAACACCTAAATGATGCCTGCTCTATGGTGATTCCTGAGCATTGAAGAAAAGGGTAAAAGGGGGCAAACAAAGTCTGCAGATCAACAAATGGACTACTGTCTGTGATGGTAGAATTTCAATGTTTTTTTGTTTTTGGTATATTGGTAGCTTTGGTTTTATGGGAATAGTAATGTAATCGATGGAGCTCTAGGGTCAGCCAATTACAGAAAGCCATTCACTGTACTGTATTAATATGAAAACACGCATTCCAAATTCATACTGGATTAAGACCAAAGATTTGTTCAGAGAACAGTACTTCGTCAGGTTAAACTAATCCAGCTCCAATTTCCAGCTAAGACTCCATGTGTTGCAGGCAGTGGGCCCCTAGGACCAAGATCAAAAACCACTGGTTTAGCAACCTGCCATTAGCATTAGCTGAAGATATTGAGTTGCACTGGATTTGAAGCATATGTAACTCAGTAGTGGCTCAAAAGAATGAACCCCTTCATGGTGTGAAGTGGCTCCCCCTACCTGGAAATCATGGCATGTTGGCGTTAACCTTCTTCCATCGTGAGATCGCAGATCAAGTGGCCTAGATCTGCAACAGTATAGCTAATGTGCTGCATTTAGCCGCTAGCAGAAGGGAGAAGAGGGGAGGGGAGGGAGGGAGACTATGAAGCATGGGACCTAGCAGTCCTTTGGCCTAGGTACAGCCAGCGTCAGTCTTTAAGCACTTTGTTAATAGGGTGGATGTGGCCGTGAGAGTGGGAAAGAGAGTGGGAGGAATTACGGGAGTTATGGGAGGCTGGAGTCTGGAGTTGTGGGGGCTTTCAATCACATCAGCACAAACCTGGGAATGAAAGGAGAAGGTCAGTGCAGTGTGCTATTTAATGAAGCATCTTACAGTAGGTTAGCATAATGTATGGGCAAATAAAAGGCACACTTGAGTAAAGACCTTGCAAAGTACATAATACATCACAAAGCATTTCTCAAAGGTAGAGCTTCAAAAGCTGGGTTTCTGCTTGAGAATTTGCTGCCAGGAATACAATAGGATGAATGCATAGCAATGGGACATTTGAGATATTTAAAGTATTACAACAACTTTAAACAAGAGAATTGATCTGAAGACTTCTTGCATGACTTTCTGTGTTGCTGATGACTTCTTTGAGCAGTGGTCATTCACTCACCTTCTGGAGATCTGGCTTCTTACAGACCTTAGCACCACTAACAACATCCATCTAACTGTTGACTTCATAAAAATTTGTTAAACCTTCAATGAGGTGTATAAGAGTTTGATTTTTGGTGAACTCTGCAAGGAGGTAGATCTCCAGGAGTGTTGGTAATTGCTGTCCAAGCAAGTAAAGTTATAGTTGTGTTTTTTGACACACATAGATGGACATTTGAAATATGGTGGCATAAGTATGGGTATCTCCACCTTGATTCTGAATTACCTGATATTTGATAGTGTTGCTCTACTTTCATATTCAGCCATGTTAATTTCCCCACCCTGGTTCAGTAATAATGTTTTGCCACTTTTCCACTGCATGGGACCCACTTGACTCAACTCAGTTCTACTTGAATCAAGTAGGTGTTAAACCTTGCAGGATGCTGATTGGCCACAAAGGCTTGTCATTCGTAATGAGATGCAGATATCCAGCACAAGCTAAGCATTTGTAAAACTTTCAAACTACAGCAGAGTTCATATTTGTTTTTATCCAACCTAAAACGGCAGTTCGTAAAATTACGCAGTGGTCTTTTGAAGTGGTTCAAACGATCCTTGGATCGGTGGCAGACAAAAGAAACCAGTGAGAGCTGGACACTGCAACAAGGAAGGAACAAACTCTACGGATCTGTCTGAACGGATGACGAAAATGTGTTCAGTCCCAAACCATAACAACACACCCACCAACACATGATGAATAAACACAGCTCAACATTACAGCTGCTGTTGTTGTGGTTTACAAAGACAGCTGTTCTTATTAGAGACTGCGATTTACAAAGTCACAATCTACATTTCAGGGGAGTCATTAGAGTGGAGAACCTACCAGGTACTATGTCCCAAAAAGCAAGTGGAGTAGAGTAGCTACCATACAGTGGAAAAGCATCATTATGCTTGCACACTTGGCCTTGAATGATGGCAATGACTCAGGTTGAGTTTGGTTGCCTCAACCCAGCCAATTTCTGTTGTGTGATGTCGATAAAATCAGGGCCAAATTCACAGTTGGACAATTGAAGTCAAGCCCAGCTCATGACATTCAGCCCACGTTCTTCCCACACAACACTTGCCAGTGCCGTTTCTGAGCCATTACCAAAAGTGACACAGTTTAGGCCCAAATGTGTCTGCTATCTGGGTTGTTCATATGGAACTGAGATATTTGAGATTGACTTACTTGATACTAACAACAGCCGTTCTGGATAAAATAAGCCAAGACTCACGCTTGACTCTTTGTTCCAGCTTCAAAGACATGATTTGTTTGTATACTTCCTATAGTAAGATGTATATTTGGTAAGAACAGTATTTCCTGGTGGCAGTTTTGAATGAATAAGGATCCAAGTCATATCTTAAGGCACTGGGGTAAAGAGATACAAGAATGTTACCATTTGTACTGGTTTTGCTTGATTCTGCCCATCCGAATGAACTTCTTCTGTAATGAAATGACTGTTATGGTGTTGTTGTTGTTTTGGTAACTTTACCTTCACATTCAAATGCCTGAAGCATGGTGGTGTAACTGGGCCCAAGCCAGGATGAGAAGGTCCCCAGGACCCTCAGGAACTTCTGAGTGGAGTCAGTGAACATCACATCGGGCTGACCATACCCCACTGAACTGAAGAGGGAGAAACCTTGCGTGGTGTTGGCAAAGGCATTCTGGAGAAAATGGAACAAGCAAGAGATAATATTCAGTGGGTTAACTGTGCACTTAGTAGTTTTACAACTGGAGATTGCAATCAGTTTGTTGCTTTGCACACACTGTTAGCATCTTTTCACTGTGTTATTCAATGGTCTCCCCCAGGACCACAACAGATAGGTATGTTGGTGGCATGTGGATAAGTCACAGGAGCATGGGTGGAGATTTTAAACCTCTCAGTGTCACTGCTGAACTAATTGCTGAATGAATTGTCCCCCAACCAAATATATCCAGCCAACAGCTTCCAGTGGGCAGCGTCCTGTGTCCACTCAAGAAGGGCTGGGGATTACCAACACAGACTGTGCAGGAAAGGATGAGCTATTGTCTCTGACTTTACATCTACAAGGTGCCCCAACGAGGTGGGTGTGCCTAACAGAGTGGGCAGTGAGTGGACACAGTGTTTAAAAGCCAGCACATCACACATTTACAGACCACTGCAGCACTGAGAATGCACCATCATCTAAATAATAGCGGCTCTTTGTGGCTCCTGACAAAAAGGGGTTAACAAAGGATGCAGAGCAACAGATGAACTACACTTTGTAAATGTAGACCTATAAAGTGCACCTATGGTCAGTGAGTTTAGAAACAAGGTTGTTGTATTTAGTGTGTGTGTGTGTGTGTGTGTGTGTGTGTGTGTGTGTCTGTGTGTGTGTCTGTGTGTGTGTTTTGTGCTCATTCCAGTGGGTCACTGAGTGTTTCTGCCAGCTGGCAAGCAGCGTCCAGCACTGCTCGTGTCTCGGCTGACCTGCACGCGTTCCAGGAACTTGTAAACGCGGCACTTATCCTCCAGGCGCACCACCACAGCGTTGGCGGGCACCACAGCCAGGTGGCAGCGTTTGTGCTGAAAGAGCGAGGCCTCGCCTCCATCTGGGCAAAGCAGCTTCAGGTCCTCCATCTCCAGATCCAGAGCCCAAGACTCCTGATTTTTACCTTAAGGTTAGAGCACAGTTCCAGTTAAACTCCTCTGTGTACTTCAGCTGATCTAGGACCATTTCCAACCTTACAACAAGTTAAACAGCTTTCTCAGGTGTTCTAGAATCATCCACTACTCTGCTACCAAAAAGTGATGTCATTGTCTTTAAATGATTTAATAAAGATCTTTCTGAGACACATTTTCTTCACATTAATTGAAAAAAATATCTACAGCCCTAGCTTTAGCTAACTCTGTCTGTGGTTGAAACAGCTGAAAACACTGAGTGGCGTTGTAGACATAGGCAGAGCTCTGCTGTGTTGTTGTTTTCATTTGCATAACGATGGAGAAAAAACACACGGTAAGCAGACCAAAGTGGTGTTTTGCAGCAAAAAAGTACTAATGGGCAAGGAGTGTAGCCATGGTCCGCCCACCCAGTCAGCCTAAGCTAATTCCTAGCATGCGGTTACTACAGCATGAGGGGACATGTTTAGGATTGCCAGTCATCCGGTATTTGGACACTAAAAGCCATTTTGAACTAATACAGGACACATTTCATTCCATAATTTTGAGGTTCCCTTAGCTGGAGAGAGGGGCAGATACTTCAAGACAGCTAAACATCTTTAGTTGTCACATTTATTAAGCCATTCAGCAGCCAGAGTTAGCAGCAATTTAGTGCTAAAATACTGGGAACTTACAGCATGCTTTTAGATAGAAAAAATTAGCACCGTGTCCTGGAGAAACTACATGTCATTCTCTCCAATACATCTGTTATAAAGCCCCCTGGCAGCCCACCCACTTTTGACCATGCGCATCCAAAGGTCTATTTCTGACTACGCCACTGTAATGGAAACTGTCCTCCAGTATGAGGATAGTGTCATTCGAGGGCGTGGCAAATGGTGGGTTAAAACTGGCTTACAAATTTGCATACTATGATTCAAGTAGCTTCAAGTATGGTGAACTACATTTAATTTGAGGGTGGCAGGTTAGGGTTAGGACAGCCAGAAAGGAGTGTGAACTTGTTTGCGAGGGGCTAGCTGAATTAGCTGACTGGGTGGGCCTTGGTCCAGTTTGGCCCAACTGTGGCTACACCCCAATTCAAAATTAACAATGATTTTTTTCCCTTCCCCTGTAAAATGACCATCCAGTGACACTGTCAATATGCCCAGGGCTCCAATGCCAGCAAGGAACCAACAGGTATGTAATATTTATTTGCTTATTCATTTATTCATTGAATTACTGCTTCACAGACTGACATTTCTTTGTCCTGTAAAACTGCACATACTCTCACGGAAACTTGTTAGTACTAGTAATACTAGGTAGTAATCTAATACGCTCTGATACCGAGGAACATGTTAGGACTTAAATAAGGATGCATCATAAAATGGCAGTAACTCCAGCAGCATGTGGAGGGTCCAATTACCAATTCCCAAGCAACAAAAACAATTTTGCGGCAGACATGACTGACTGCTGTTCTATAACTCGTATAAGTTAGCCACACTGTTGGGAAACACTGCCCCCTAGTGTCTGTCTGTAAGAGAAAATGACATGTCTTGGTTTATGCAGAGGTTGGCAGGGAATTCTGGCTGAACTCTCAGGGATTAGAAGCATGCAGCCTCACTGTAGCTCTCAGATATTCCATTTCTTAAGATGTAAACATGAAACCTCCAAGGTTCTTATGTAGCTGCTTCTCTCTAAAGCCCTTAGTTGAAAGGAGAAGGATCAAGCATGAGCCTACCGTTCATGTTGTCAAAGACTGTGGTGTGTTTCACAAAGGCCACGTCTCCAAGGTTCTCAGCTACACATCTGTAGAATATAGGGCCAACAGAACCAACACATGAGAGATATATATTAACGCAGACAAAATGGACACCTTAACGCATGTGGGAATTCTTCATACATTCATTCATTGTCCATAAACGAATGTCCAGTTCAGGGTTAGGCTCACATTTGGTCCGGAGCCTATCTGGAATAAGTGGGCACAAGGGAGGAACACACCCTGGATGGGGCAACAGTTCATCACAGGGGACCACACACTCACCCGTTCACTCACACACTCACACATATGGACAATTTTGAGTAGCATGCATGAATGTTCAGGGACGCAGTGGGTCCGGAGCCTACAAGGAATCACTAGGTCCAAGGCAGGAACACACCCTGGAGGGGGTTAATGCTAATTAATTAATTCGTTTTTTAATTAAATAAGTAATGACATTATTTATGGTTGTAACCACAGCTTCACTACTGCCGAGTTCAGAATATAGAATAACATACTCTCACAAACTTCCTACCTCTTGCTCTTTCCCTCTCATTCACACATTCACACACACACACACACACACACACACACACACACACACACAGAGAGAGAGAGAGAGAGAGAGAGAGAGAGGGAGGGAGCTCCTGTTTCATCTACTAACTTGCTTAATCCCTCCACATTTCAGTCATGGGCTTTCAATAGACAGAAACAACAAATATAAATATAATTCCATTGTGTTGATCTGTGTTGATACATTGTTTTACATTTAAATATCCATTATTAAAAGTTTCAGTCTTCAGAAAAGATATTGTGATTAATTGCAATTTAACTCTAGCAAACTGTGATCAATTTGTTTATTTTTTTAATCAACAATCCTAATTTAATGTAAGATCAAAGGTTTGCAGAAGTCAGAGATCTCTAAATTCCAGTCAAAACAGCCATTAAGTACAATATTCCCACAGGTTCTACAAGGAAATGATTATACTTCCAAAGTTTAGTTAGTTGAATACAGTTGTTACTCTCCGGACAATGTCATCAGTTCATAAAATATTATTTCACATCTCAGAGGTCCAGTTTTTATATCAAGCATCTAAACGTGAGGATCTTCCACCATTGAAAATCCTATTTTCTGTGTCTTTCAATAAGTTTTTAAAACCGGATACATATAAGCCCAAAGGCCAGGGCTCTCTTTCTGACACACACACACACACACACACACAATGTACCTCAGAGCCCCTGCCTCCCCATAGTGGCGCTCTCGTGGGTTGTTCACACAAATGTGGCGGTCATTCTCGTCCCCTATACAAGCCTCACACAGGTTTCTGGGATTTGTGCCTTTGGGGTCATGCTCTGGGTCTTTTGCTCCTGGGACGCAGCTATAGCCAAAGAAGTCCCCCACCGCTGTGGACCACCAGGGAGAAGAAACATAGTCAAATTTGCCAGTGAAATAGTTAATTACATTATACAACTTTCTAGCTTTCATATGCACACTGAGCCAGTGTAACTCGGTTAATTAGAACCACATACATTGCAGCCACAGCTTGTTGATATACTGTTGATTTTGCCCTTTGTTGATGGCCAGTTTGGCTGGATATTGTTAGGTAGTGAACCATGCCCATAGCTAATTGGCATGGAAGTAGTGTCAGTGCTGCATTGAAAATTATCCACCACGCAAATAATATCTGTTTAACAGTGGTTCTGTGGTTATAACTTACCAATGGTAGCGGTAGAGAATGCACAAACATATTACAATGCAACTATATTGTCCTACTCTCTGTAATAGTACTCATACACAGTGTATCTATCAGGTGGGTGGAGAGAAACTACAAGGAAAGTATGTGTTTCTAATAATATGGTAAGCCAGTGAGTGGAAGTACCCTTACCGTGGGGAAAGTTGCATTGTTCGTTCACACTGATCTGTGATGTATTGACCAGGAAGCCGATGGGCACCGTCCAGCCCACGGTGGTCCGGATTCCTGGGTGACATGAACTGCGCTCATGCATTTCCAACAACGAAAGATCACCGGATGATCTCCGGGCCAAGGCCACTACGTAGTAATTTATGCCATCTAAACAACGGAAGAAAGGGCACGCAAACAAATCTCAAACTACTCAACCACTGGACAAGACCCAAAACTTAAAACTGACCCAAACACTGGCCCAAAACCTGAAATCTCAAATAGGGAATTTGGTCCAAATACAGCATTGGGCCCAAACCTTAAAAAAGACTCAAACTTGAAATTGACCCTGGATTTAGTCAAAATTTTAAAATGGACCCAAACACTAGATTTGGCTAAAAGATTATTATTTGCCCAGCACATAGTCTTTTGGACTAATTCCTGAAATGACTGACAGAATGACTGGATTTAGCCTGAAGTTTAATGCTGAAATTGATCCAAACACTGGATTTGGCCCACAACTTAAAATGTATACAAACACTGGATTTGGCCCACAACTTAAAATGTATACAAACACTAGATTTGTGTCAAAACCTAAAATTGACCCCAAACCTAGAAGTTGTCAAAAACATCCAAATGAACTAAAATATTACATTAGGACTAAACCTTGAAATTGGCCCAAAATGTAATATCAACCCAAACTTCCAAATAAATTCAAATCTTAAAATGAACACCGACACTAAACCAGCACAAGCTATAAAATTGTCCCAAAACCCTGACAATGACTCAAAAATGACTAAATGTTTTGTGTGGTAACTATTATTATTGTCTTTGGAGATTGTACTGTAAATATGGGCTACGTCTACTGTACATTTAACAGATACCTCATTTCTTTCCACAACCACTTACCTACTCCATTGTAGGATTCTCCCACTGCAACATCTAATCCATAGCAAATTCCAGCAGTGTAGATCTCATCTGGATACATAGAGGCTGCATCTGCTGTGCCATTCTGGAAAAATATAGCTAGGTTCAGATCATTTTCCTATTACATTTCATTCAAGGTTCACATCACGTGAGCATTATTTTACAGTTTGTGGGCAATGTATCAAATTGACAACCTATGCAGCAACATAAAGGAAATTATTCTAAACCCAATGCATCTTAACTGAGGTGTACAGTGGTGATACAGATTGTCATTCTGTGTTTCCCATCCACCTTAATTCTCTGCATGCAGTCTGTAGGGTTCAGGCCACGGACACACTGCAGTTTGCCGAGAATATTCTGAGCTGTGACATTCCCAGCCAGGTCCAGACATTTCTGCTCCTCCGCATCGGACACTGCACACCAAGTGACTGTCCAAAGAGAGAAGGACCACCTTTATATTTGAGAATTAGTCACATGTAATATTCGTAGATCAACTCCTTCTAGTGTTAGTCATCCTCTAGCCCTTTATCAGTCGTCAGTTTCTGATAACAAAAGCGCTATTGGATGCATTTGTTTGGGTCAGAGGCCACTGTGACTCTAGCATTGATGCTGTAATGTGTATTATACATGTATACAATTGCACCCACACAACAATTAACACTCTAACTGTTGTGCCAAGGATAATCCACCACCAAATCTGCTTGCTGTACAGTGCAATAGTCAAATATCAACTTTCATGACTTTAATATCTAGCCGAAATGGTCATTAAGTAAAGATCTTCATTTTCACAAGACATTTCTAGGAAAAATCCAAATAAAACCATATTACACAGTTATGACATTCTGGGAATAGCATGGAAGTACTACTCACTAATGTTGCTCTGACTAGACATGCAGAGCTTCCCAAACATGAGGAAAGCCAGAACCAATGTGTGTCCAGCTCTCCGTTCCATGTCACCTTCAAGCGTCAGCGTCCCAAATGCACTCAAAGCCACAGGACTACTGTGGGAAGTAAGGATGAAAAAAAACCAAACCTCTCCAGGTTCTCAGTGATCTGAAAGCTAGAGTGGGGGAGGCACAAGGGTTGGATGAGAGGCGAACTTTCCATTAAGCCCTTACCAGTTGCACTGTCCCCTTTTTTTCCCAGTTCTAATGTCCGGCGGTTATTTTCCACTTACGAGTCTAGTGTTTCCTCCTCTATCCACAGGGATAGAGGATGGCATGCAGCTTTCTTGCACACTTCACCTCCCCTGGTCGTGGCAGGTCAGATAGCGGAGGTTATAATTAAGAATGGCACAATGGCTTTTTGTGGGACGGTCACTAAAGCCCTGAGGGATTAACCTGAGGGCCTGGAAGCGAGTCCAAGCCTAACTGAGATTATTGATAGAAACACAGGCGATGCTTTTGTTCCAGTGGCCGGCAACTTTAAGAAACATATAGGTTTCTTGATACCAGATCTGGTCCCTAATTCCTGTGTTACCAACCCTCTAATCATTGAGTGGTTTTAGGAGCCAAAGATGGTTGCAAGCAATTTTATGGGCATGCAAATGTTCACCTATATCTTAGAGAACAGCACAAGCTAAGATCATTATGTTCAACACCAAACCATGACTAGAAGAGTAAATGCCTCTAAGCACTGGGCTGTAGAGTGTAGAGTTCTATCATATCTATATATTGCAGCCAAGATTCCATAACACTGCAATGAATTTATCATGGCTCCAGGAAAGTGTTAAGAGACTATTCCTCACAGTCCCATAATCCACAGTGGCCGGTATGAAGCAGTTGTTCTCTGCTACAGTGCACCTGAGGCCTGTCAACGCCCTTATCTTTTTACCCTTCTGCGCCTCTGACATCATTTCCCTTTCTCACTGCATAGAAAATGACATTGCCATTAATCAGGGGCTATTTTAGAACAAAAACTGTCGGGCCACTGGCTCCTTGAGTCTTATCACTGCAAGGACACTTTGCTGTTTTAAATCAGCCCCGTACCTGTGTATGTATATGTGTGTGCATGTGACTTTATAAGGCTACATAGCTAGTGTTATGTAAAATGAACAAGGTATGAGCCCATTAACCTATTCTTAAAGCAGGTTTGACTGATTTTTTAAAAAAATTAATAACTGTCCAAATATAAAACTGTATCTTCATGTAACAAGCCAATTATTATTCCATCCCACTCTCCGTCTCTTTTTCTGGATATGTCTCAAATCAACCTCTTGTTCTGAATGTCTTACATTCGAATTAGTGATTCTACCATTTTAGTGGTGTCTTTAAAAGGATATTACTTTAGTAACCTGTTCATATAATTTATTTTTATCCTACAAGATGTCTTAATATGTAAGGGGTGAAATATTAGCAGTATTTTGTTGCAAAGTCGCTAAATGCTTTTATGCATATATTATGTGTAAAATATTAATAAAAGCATATGTTTTATTTATTCATTCATTCATTATCTGTAACCGCTTATCCAGTTTAGGGTCGTGGTGGGTCCAGAGCCTACCTGGAATCATTGGGCGCAAAGCGGGAATACACCCTGGAGGGGGCGCCAGTCCTTCACAGGGCCACACACACACACACACACACACACACACACATTCACACTTACGGAAAAGTTCGAGTCGCCAATCCACCTACCGGTTTCCTCCCACAGTCCAAAAACACACGTTGGTAGGTGGATGTTTTATTCATTTATTTATTATTATTATTATTATTATGTAATGCTAAAATGACCACTTAGCAGTAGAGGTCGATGAACGTATTGACTGCTTCGTGGCTGTATCTGTCACGGCAGTGCATGGAGGACGAGGAGACGGACGTAAACGCAAGGAAGTTTTATTAAACACAGATAGAATCAAAATAAACACGGGTAGATACACGTAAACTAGACAAGACTAAACTATGAATTAACCAAAGACAGAAAGGAGACAGCCATGAACTGGGGTAGACCTGTGAGACACACAAAAAAAAAAAGGGAGTTACACACACAACACCAGACAAAGGAGCGCTGAAACAAAGGAACTATATAGGAACAAGGCAAACGAGGAACACCTGAAGACAATAATGAGACAGAGGCAGGACCAAGGTGGGGCTAGGGCGGAGACAGGAACAACAACAAAACAAAGCCATGTGCAGAGAAAACAGACATGACGAGACGAGGGCGTGACAGTATCTCAAAAGTGTTAGATCTAGCAAATTCATCTGTACACAGTAGTCCAAGATTTATATAAATGCATCAAGAGATAGAATTAGATAGAATTGTTTCGTTCAAGCATTGTTTTTCAGTTTTACTTGTTTATATTTTTTGTCTGACTGTGGAAAGACACTTTCTCTTCACTGCAAATTTTTAATGGTAATGGACCAATAGTTTTGGTCCAACAAGCTTGGAATTAAATGTTTTACAGTAAATCCTATTAGACGTTTAATGGGATGTTTTGTTGTGGACTCAAGGGTGTGACCATGCAAAATGGCTCCTAACCCCTCAGTCTCAGCATTAAGGGACTTTGTAGTTTCATTGGTTGATTTAAATAAGTGTGTTGTTGTATAGTTTAAAAGAAGTGGGTTTGTTGTGTTGTTTTGTGTACGAAACAACAGCGAATTGATGGTTAATCCACCTCATTCACTCCCACATTAACCAAACCTTATTTGTTATGTACACCTTTTGAAAAATTGATGATCTTTCCAGAAAATATATATTTACAGAACTACACTACCCATAATGCAGTGCTCCGTTCAGGTTGTTTACGGTGACGTCTTTGTGGCAGTGTTCGTGGGTGGCGCTCCATCTGCTAACGGCCAGAACACTTCCAGTGTTTCCAACAAAAAAGCGTGGATTTAACACAGTTTGTGACGAGAAATGGGTCAGTACCGGTAGCTCAGGTAAAGACAAACTCGGGCGGTTATTGTGTTTCGACAGGAGGTTGTCATAAGTGGGTTGTGCGTGCTTTAATTTTGGGTAACGTTAGCTAAATGAGTGTGGGGCGCAGCAGTTCAGTTCAGAGCTAATGCTACATTACCGGGCTGTGAGGAAAGTGTTGTGTGATACTTACTTTTTAGCGATAATTGTGTTCATGCATTCATTACTCATATTGCATATGATATATGGATATTAATAAGCGGTGTTAAATGAATGTTTCCATATTATTCAGCGTTTGTGGTCTGTAGATATGTTGAACTTTTAATAAATTAATAAATTAATATTAGGTTTTCAGTTCCACCTTAAATTCTAACTACTAATATGTTACCAGTTTTCTGAGAGGTTTGTGAGTATATACCCCAAATTTAACGTCAAATCCAAGTTATTTAATCATTAATATAGATATTTAACAAAAAGTTTAATTGTTAACTTATCTCAGTTTAATAAACATTGTTCAAGTTAATATATATTTACCAATGTTTTATACCTAGTTTGCAGTTTAGTTATGAATTCCCTTAATTTAATAAAGGTGCCCTCAATTTAATAATTATTTCCTCCAGTGTAACGATGGGTTCCTCAGTTTAACAGAGTTGGCTGAAACATGTTCATTCATAAAATAGCACTAATATTACTTTCTTGTTTCTACATTAATTGTCCATTTTGTCAGCTCCATTGACCATACAGGTTCGCCACTGCAATGAATGTTGGAACCTCTCACAAGAAATGACTAGTTTGGGTGGCGAGGTTAAAAAAAAAAAAAAAAAAAAAGTAGCCACAAATGTACAGTTAATGGGATATGAGTGGATCAGACACACCAGTTCTGCTAGAGGTTTTAATCACTACCCACTATATTAGACACAGCTACCTTGCTGGTCCACCTTGTAGTTGTAACCATCTATTGGTGCTAATCCTTCATTAGTGGAGTGGACACAGGACGCTGGAAGTTTTTGATTGGTGGACTAGTCATACTGACAACCATGACAATGCAGATCCACACAACCCTTAACCAGTATGAACTAGACCATTAGTATAGAAACAAGGAACATTTTAATTTATTTTAAATGTTTTTACTGATCAGTGTGTGTTTTTATATTCATTCATGGCAGAGAGCCAAATGCAGGACAGTATTAGGCGAAAGAAATTGTCCTGGAGCCAAGAGAACTTTGTTCATTGTTTATCTACTCCCCATCCCTGGAAAACATGTTCACATGGCAGCAGTGTTTTTACAGTTTGGACCCGTTTGGGTAACATTGTTGGTCCGCAGGCAGGGATCTTTTAGATGAATAACCGTATTTGTGGAAGTAGAAGGCCCACTAATATTTCTCTGCTTTTAATTTTAAGGAGATGACAGTTCTGGCGAAGACGGCAGACTATGAGGATATATAAGGGCCGTGTTGAGAATAACATCAGCATTTGTACCAGTAAGATGATCTGCTTTGATTGTAAATGTTGCCCTAGCACACACAGTATTCTCAGTATGAGCACCAATCAGTGAACGAGCTTCAATATTTGGTCCAGGAGACGCTTTAAATGTTCAGAAACGTTACTGAACATGTTTCTGCTCCATCTAAATTGTTCCTGCTTTTTATTCTGACATACTGAGGAGCCGGTCAGAATTAGAGTCCACTTGGCTCTAATGTGTAAGAAATCAATTTAGCGAACAACTGGGACAATAATTGTTCCATGTCCTGGAGTGAATGATGAAATCTTTCTGCATAAAAGCTTAATGGTACCCCTCCAGCCTCTCAAATCAAGCTTTTCTATCTTTTCGTGACGTGCTGCTCTGCTCCACTCAGCAACTGAGCCCTTCGCTTCCGGGTTGCCATGGTGACTGAGTCCGACTACCAGCCGGCTCTGGCACTCTGTCCAAACAGCCTGAAGCCCCTTGGTTCAAATTTTAGTCTTTGTTGATTAATTGTTTATGTGAGTGGTCTGTGTCTGACTCTGGATTTCATGTCCTTTTAGCTGCATCTCCGCAGTGAGCATGGTGACCTCAGTCTCATTTGCAGCTGCTCCAGAGATTCCCAGTTTATTTCAAGTATTTCAGTGGAGATTACACAAGCTGTATGTCCACAATGGGTGCTCCTTCATGTAGCATGATTCACAAAATATTAGGTAATATATTGTGGAGGTGGTGGGGGTTGGCTTGTCACGATGATGAAGATTTTGCCTGATGAAGAATTACAAAAAAAATTTGTCAATAACAGTGTTGTTGTCGGATAAAACAAGCAAAGAAAAACGACAAGTAAACTAAAGGCTAAATTGGCTGTTTAACCATTTTGCCTTCAGGATATATTGTGGCAGGCCTAAGGGGAAATGGGATACAATTTATTGATTATTATCCCCATCTACTGGTGTGAGGTCAAAACTTATACAATACATTATATAGGCAATCAAGAATACTGCGGGGAAACAAATAAATCATTAATTTACGTGATTAGATTTAAGGAACTCCCAAGCTAATAAGGTTTAGTTTCATTTTACATTTGTCCACTGTTGTCACACAGTGTTCAGTACACAGTCTCTTACAGGTTGTGGATCTAGGCTAAGCATGTGCTTGTCTAACTCTCCGTCTCTCTTTTCCAGTGCAGTGAACCAAATGGGTCATTGCTGCACCCAAACATTTTTCCTCCTGCTGCTCCAGGCGTTGCAGATTTTTGCTGAAGGTACATATTTGACATGCTTCTCCTCTGCATTTCATAGCTATGTATTGATTCCTGAACAATTGCTCTGTAGAGTATTTGCATATTTGTAACAAATTTAAATCAAATTAAGACATTATAGAAGCTTTCTAATCTGCAAACCCATAAGACTTGAGCTAGAGGAAATGGAAGCAGGAGAAAGGAAGAAAACGGGCTTGATCATCTATCAGGAAAAGACTTCGCTATGCTTATTTATGTCATTAATTTTTTAGCCCAGCTTCCAAAAGTGATTGCTTTGTTTCATCCATGTGTGTGTCTCTCCAGATGGGTCCATCGATTGTGTGTGTATGGGGAGCGACTGCGTGTCAAAGCAGTGTAAGGGAGACCAATGCTATACCTCAGTGACTGTGAGCAACAATGTGCCCTCGTTCAGACGCGGATGTCTGATCGGCCCAGAGAGCAGGCGCATGACCTGCTCGGCTGCCCCCTCGGCCAATCACATGGTGGAGTGCTGCTCTCAGTCCATGTGCAATGTCAATGCCTCGGTCGAGTCTCTCATTGAGCTTCTGTTCACGGGTAAGACTTATCACTTGGTTCTGACAAAAGCACGTGTTTAGTTGGGTTTTGTGGGATGTAGTTTGTGCAGTCGTCTCCAGATGATATTGGGCTGATGTCAGATGATAAATCCAAACCTGAAATCGTATTTACAATTTAAATGTTGTTACCTGTGTATTTCTTCCTGTGGGTTAGTAATACTTCTTGGGTTAGCTGGCTGTAGGAAATAACACAGGAATTCTTGGCCTGTAATTACAAATTCGGTAAATTATCTAAGGAGATGCGTCTAAAAAAAATAATAAAGTTTCAAATGCACCCATTGACTCCATTTACATTTGTTGTGAGCAGGTCCAGAAGAAAGGTCTATACCTAACATTGTGGAGACCCTGGTGTTCTTTCTGCTTGGGCTCATCGTGGTCCTGGCCTTGCTAGCCACTCTAGCTGTGTTGGTCTTCCGCAGAATTCACACAGGTCAGCTGGAAAGACTGCATGAGTTTGACCCAGAGCAAGGCACCATCGATGGACTCATCGCTCCTAACGTGGGAGAGAGCACCCTGGCGGTACGAGATTCTGCTGTACCTCTCTCTAGGGCATAGGAGGTTATGCAAACAAGTTTTAAATATTGTTCCTTTACAGTATTTATAGTGAAGCAGGCAAGTTTGCATCTTTTGTATTGCACTTGAATTACATTGTTTAACAACTCAGTTTGAGGTTTGCATGATGATATCAGTGGTTCCGATAATTGCAAATAATGGATGTTTATGCTCCTCTTTTACCTTTACCATTGTGCAAACGTTTAATTAATGAGTTTTTAAATCATCAGCTCTAAAAAATCATCTTTGATTTATAGTGTTTTTCACTACTCTAGAGTCGTAATGTTTTTCACTACTCTGCTCGACTCTGTACGGCTCTAATCACTTGATATTTGGCTGATTTTCCACTATAAACCACCTCCCCCCACCCCTTCAAAATTGTCATGACTTATGGTGGTTTTCCACTACAAGGTCCAATAGTGTAGGGAACTTGTGGTGGAAAAACGCCATAAGTCATGACTTGTAGATTGTAAACTGCCCTGCTCTATCTACGCTACTTCATGAATGAGTCCACAACAAATTATTTTTGTTACATTAAATAATTGTACTTTGACCTTTGGAAAAATGTATATTTTAAAAAAAGCTTAATCATATACCGTTTTTAAACAAGTAACACATTTTGATAAGCTGATAATCTCTTAATAGGAGAGTTGGTAATTTAGATTTTAATTGAATTATGTACTCCTCCTCCCACCATATAATGGCTTGATTATGTGTTGATTTGCAGGATCTCCTGGATCACTCTTGTACATCAGGCAGTGGGTCAGGACTGCCCTTCCTGGTGCAGAGGACTGTGGCTCGTCAGATCAGCCTGGTGGAGTGTGTTGGTTAGTGAGACTGACTGCTACACATGATGATACACATCTGAAATCTGAACCCCATACGCAGCTGCTAATATCAGCTCTCTGCTGTGGATTTGTCATTGTTTTTTTGTTTTTTTTTTTGTTTTTTTTTCTTCTTCCAGGGAAAGGGCGGTATGGGGAGGTCTGGAGAGGACAGTGGCAGGGAGAGAACGTAGCTGTGAAAATCTTCTCCTCCAGAGATGAGAAATCCTGGTTTCGGGAAACTGAGATCTACAACACTGTTCTGCTACGGCATGAAAACATATTAGGTGGGGCTTCCCTTCTATGCCTTCTTTTTCCTGTTTTACTGTGTCATATAATTCAGGTGAAACACTGTGTGAGAATTTCACAGAACTACCCTTTGCTAATAAATACAGATATAATATTGTGTTCCCTAGTTGTTACATTAGCTCTCTCGCTTTCAGTACACCTGTAAAGTTCTACTTTAAAATATTGTAGTTATCCACATCTAAGTTAATCCCACATCTTCTGAAGTAGAGTTTCTAGTACTTAAGTGTCTCACTCATTCTACACCAGGTGTAGTTCTGTTTAAATGTTTCAATTTTAGCCTTTAAGTGCTCCTTTTTAAAACACTGATACATAAATACTGATTTAAAGCCTCTTTCAATGTCTGGCCCTCAGGGTTTATGGCGTCGGACATGACATCTCGTAACTCCAGCACTCAGCTCTGGCTGATCACGCACTACCACGAGAATGGCTCGCTGTACGATTACCTACAGCGAGTGGCAGTGGACATGGCTGATGGTCTGCAGATGGCTGCCTCAGTGGCCAATGGCCTTGTGCACCTGCACACTGAGATTTTTGGGACGGAGGGTAAACCAGCCATCGCCCATCGGGACTTGAAAAGCAAGAACATCCTGGTGAAAAAGGATCTGCACTGCTGCATTGCTGACCTCGGTGAGTGCCCCTACACGCCTCATGCCTGTTTTAGGTTTTATTTTGTTTACTTTATATGTCTCCTTAGGAAGCATTTCCAAAAAAATGGGAGAATGTACACAACCCTCACTATACCCAGTGCCAAGGGTCAGCTAGTGGTGTATATAGCTACGAAGCTTTGGACATAGATTTTATACATCTGTAGTTTTAGTTAAACTGAGCTTTATTAACAGATAAATCCATTTCTCAAACCTCTTTCATCCTCTCCAGGCCTGGCGGTCACTCACTCTCAGGCAGACAATCAGCTGAACGTGGGGAATAATCCTAAAGTGGGCACCAAGCGCTACATGGCCCCTGAGGTGCTGGATGAGTCCATTCAGACAGACTGCTTTGATGCCTACAAGAGAGTGGACATCTGGGCCTTTGGCTTGGTGCTGTGGGAGATCGCCCGTCGCACTTACAGTAATGGTCAGCTCCAAAATCAACAATCATTTGAATGGATGTTCATTGACAATTGTGGGTGTTAAGGAGTGTTGCAGGTTAGAGAGTAATTGCTGTCCATCCATTGTAGGGATCGTGGAGGACTACAGGCCTCCATTCTATGACTTGGTGCCTAATGACCCCAGCTTCGAGGACATGCGCAAAGTGGTGTGTGTGGAGCAGCAGAGACCATTTATCCCAAATCGCTGGTTCTCAGACCCTGTATGTATCACTCACACTGTGGTGGCTACTTGATTTTGGGTACAGCAGTTTCTACAGCTTGGTGTAGTTATATTACAGATTACAGATATACAGATATTCAACCATAATTTCTGAATTTAACACTCATTTAGGACACAAGCCTTCAGTTACACAAACAGATAAAATGTAATAGGTTGCTCTGGAGCAGCTGCACATGAGCCCTAGGTCATGCTGAATGTTAAACATTGGCTAGAGAGGTATAAAGCCAGGCTATATGGTATAGACACACTTACAGCTGTATCCTATTACATTGTTTACAAATGAAACTCAATGGAGCAGCATTTGGTAACTGTTATTAGCAGAAATAGATATGTTTCTGTATATGCCTTAATGGGTTAACACTGGTTACAATGTTATAAAGCCTGTTTGTGCCTTCTTACTCAGACCCTGTCAGCCTTGGTGAAGCTGATGAAGGAGTGCTGGTACCAGAACCCATCAGCTCGCCTCACAGCCCTGCGCATCAAAAAGACTCTGGACAAAATCCACAGCTCCTTGGAGAAGGGCAAGCCAGACAGCTGAGCCCTAAGCTTGTCCTATTTGTTTAATCACTGAGCGCTACAGCTGTTCCTGGATCTGCTACTCATGGTCTTCAGTACAATATAACATTACCTGTGAGTCATTTTCTGTTCTGTGAATCCCAGCGGTTTCATTTCCACTCCGTTCTTCTTTTTATACTGTGACTGTAGCTGACACCCGGGCCATATTTTTCACATCCATGGAATAAAAGCAAAGTTCATTTTTGTGACCTGTATTTGACAAAAATATCAACGTTTGCAGCGTTGTCCTTTGGATGTCCTTCAGATGCCATATAATTATTTCCCAGAAAGGAGAAATACAAACAGTAAAATGTGAGGCTTCAGAACCTCATATTCTTTAAACTACCTGGACTTTAGGAAGTTGATCCTGGAGTTTATTCACAACACTGGAGAGAGTTTAAGACACATCCCCTGATGTCTTTCAGACTCTACACTACTGCAAGTTTTGGAAAGAACCTGAGCCTTTCTTCTTGAAACCAACCCCTTTCAACAGGTTTTCCATCATCCTTTCATTGGCCCGGTGGATTTCCAAACTGTGGTCAGTTCACCTGGTTCTGTGCTTAGTGCCCCACTGTAGTTTTGCCTCTGTCTGCTTTGCTCCATCCTGGCACTAAAAGCATGCTTCTTATCTTCATCCTTCTCTTCTTTCTCCTTCATGCCCCTGCAGTCAACACTAAAACTAAAGTGACAATCATCTGCTGCTCAATAACTATGCTGCGTTTTTATGGGTGTTTTTTGTCATAATGTTTTGAGTCATATCAAGTAAATACTTTGTAGGTCCTTTTCTGTCACTCTCTTTAGCATTATCCTGAATATTCACCCTCATGAGTCTTGTAATTACTTTGTGTACCCCTCAGTTCAGTGCTTTATTTGAGGTTGAATTGCATTTTAATCAGAGCAAGGGCAGTTGAAACACAAGTTGGTTAGCATCAGCTTTATAGAAGTCAAATGTCAGGATTTTAAGCTTGGTAGATTGCTTGTTTGAGAAGCTTTGGGCAGGGTTCAACATTAACCTTTTTCCTTACCTTGCAGACAGTACACAAGATAAGCACAGTTTGCCCTCTATCTGCAGACAGGAAAACATAAATGGGGAATAAACATCCAGAAGCTTGGATTTGCATCTGGACTTTAGTACTGAAATACAATAAGCACAACAGCTCCAGTGTGGGCATGGTCTACATCAATTCACAAAAGCAGTGTTTTCCACCAGGGATATTTTCTATTTACTAAATTCTCCCTCTTTACAGGCAAGGTTATAATATTATAATCCCACTTTCATCCTCAATATCTTTTTCAGTTTCATCCTCTGTTTATATTCCTCCCAGCTGCAGAATTTCACAAACCTGGAAGAATAAAAGCTAGGAAATTTGTCCTCTGAGACACACAAAGCCAGCCGTTACTTCTTTTCAGACTGCCATTGATATACCATTATGTCTCAACACACCTGAAGGAGAACACTAATTTCTGAACTCTGTTAATGTGGAACCCTGCTTTGGCATTCTTACTGTGGGCACAGCTTCCATAGCACTCACGCAGCCTACCTCCAGTAGGACACTCGTATTTATAATGAAAGAGGACAAAGATGTAGGAATACCGCTAGACACTGCAATGTGAACTGTGACTGTAATAGAATGTAATATATTGTATTTAAAGATAGGAGAACTAAAAAAAAGTGTAGCTTAGATCAGGCATCAATAAGGCTTTCTTACTTTATTTTTTTTTTTTTTTGTTTGTTTGTTTGTTTTTTTTTTTTTTTACTTTTCTCTTCTAGCAAGTTGTTTTGTACAAGAAGGGAACTTCCATCCAATTTTTGACATTTCTGCATAATTCAGTCATAGGGCTGTAAATCTCAGCATTTCTGAATGGGACACTTAACATCAAACCACTCTGAATGCCATTTAAATATGTAGAAATGTTTACAAAACTGGTGGAATTACCCTTTAAGGTGTTCATCAAGTGTATTCGGGGGTGAAGGCATGAAACTGGAAATCATACATGTGCTTGTCTGACCACCTCTACAGTGTTAAACGGGGTTGAAAACTTTTTTGTTCAAAAATTACTTGTTACGCATTTTTGAAGGCAGGAAAGAAAACAAAATTTAGAAAACATTTAGTTGTTGTTGCTTTCCCCAGCAGTTTTTTTTCTTTGCTGCATGTTTACATTAAGGTGTTTTTGTTTTAAAGAATTTCTGCACATCTTTACATGCCAGGGGAAAAAAAAAATTCCCTTAATTTTTAACCAAAATAATTCTTTATTGCCTACGTAGATTGAAATAAATTTATAGGTAAGGAACCTTAAATGAAAGCCAGCATATTTATATGATGCATTACAATAAAAATGTCATGCTGGTTTAATAAAACGCCTTCAGTAACCGCCCAGTATGACTGGTTTATGATGGTAATTTGTGGACATCATTAACCCCAGGATCTGAAATGTATCATCGTGGCAGTGCTACATTAGGAATAATGTGCTATTTCAATATCAACTCAATCCACCATAAAGATACAGTTTCATAATTCTTGGTTTTCCAAGATTTCCACTAGATTTCTTCCTTACAAAGCACCTCTCTGGCAGCAGTACTTTTCGTCTCCTTAATTCCCTCAAGCAGAATAACTTGTCCATCCAATTCTACTGGAAACAACTCTTCCACAACCAATGCAACCTAAATGTTTGCAACCAGCAATGATATTAACAGTCGTCACCATTGCTGAAATGATTTGAGCATGATTACATTTTTCTATAAAGTTAGAAGTAGAATCCGTTGACTTTATTTGACTTAAATAACCTAGCATATGCTCCTTGGAGTGTGTTCCACACATGGAGGTATCCATGTTAGAAATAATTTAGTACAGAATCCCCCAAGCCACTAGATGTCACTGGAGAAAATCAGTTTGCTCCATTATTGTGATAATCATGCTTCCCAAAACCAAACAGACTGTAAAAGCCCTTTCTCTGTTTTAGTGGATATTGTCCGGCAGCGTTTTGTAGGGGTTGAGAATCCCTTTGGGGTCCAGCATGGCCTTGATGTTGCCCATGAGACTCACTGCTTCAGGGCTCTTGCTGTAGTAGATGTAGTTCCTCTTCTTCAGGCCCAAGCCATGTTCAGCGCTGATGCTCCCCTGATATCGGGACGTCCACTCGTACACATATGGCTCAATAGCCGCCAGCAGTGCCGGGTCTTTGGAGAGAGAAATGATGTTCAAGTGAAGGTTGCCGTCTCCTGAGAAAAACCAAAGAAGACAGGGTTTGGGAATTAAAAACAAACAAAAGGTCCCGCCAGTGCTAATAATTCTACAGAGTAATTCACAGCTATAAATTTGTCATTCCCTCGTACCAACATGTCCGTAGCCAACCACATTTTTGGCCCTGTTCCCCAGGAGGTGCCTCATGTCAGTGACCAGGTCATAGATCTTCTCTACAGGCAGAGAGATGTCGTATTTATACGTGTACCCATCATGCGTCAGAGCCTCTGTGACCCTCTCCCTCATCGACCAAAGAGCCTGTAAAACCAAAAGACGATTACTCTGAATGATCACTGGATTAGGAACACCAACCTTGTGTTTATACTCATTGTACATTGAATCAGCTCCGCTGACCACAGTGTAGGTATTATTTGGGCAGTGGAATGTGCTGCAGTGACACTGACATGGTGATGTTGTTTTAGTGTGTGCTGTGCTAAGTGCACGAGTGGATCAGACACAGCAGTGCTGCTAGAGTTTAAAGGCTACTAAAGCCTTTAGTGTCACTGTTGGACTGAGAATAGTTCACCGACCAAAAACATCAAGCCGACAGCATCCTGTGTCACTGATGAAGGAAGATGACAAACACAAACTGTGCAATGACAGATGACTTTACTGTCTCTGACTTTACATCTACAAGGTGGACCAACAAAGTAGGAGTGTCTAACAGAGTGGACAGTGAGTGTAGACACAAGGTAATCCAGTGATCGTTTAGTGTAGTACAATATAGTAAAAAATAAATATTATAATATTACAATATCAAATATGTTACAGTAGGTTTTAGTATTAAATATATAGTTTTATATAATTACTATAAAACCGAAGAGCTACTTTAAAACATTTTTGACCTGAGGGTTAGAAACTGTACCTTTATTTTAGATTCTTCTGTTGCCACTGTACCATCAGAGACCAATGCTGAGGTCATGACTTTGTCTAAAAATCGGTGCAATTTCTCCTCGTCGTGGGCAGCGTTAGATCCAGCTGTCTCGATCACGACATAGAACGGACTCTCTGAAAAACATCAGACAAATCTCATGTTCTCATTGGTCTCTAGGTAGGTACAGCTATGCTGAGCTCTCCCACTTATTAGGCCTTCAGGAGCTGGACAGGCGACCTAGCCTCTGTCCCAATTCTTACACAAAGCCCTAAGGCCCTCTTTAAGTGCACATTTCCGTGGTGTCAACAGGGATGGAAGCTTTTAAGGTGCCAGAAGCCAGTGCAGCTCCTTTGTGTCTTTACTGAAGGAGTGACTGTAAATTTGCTGTGGCCAAAGGAAAACTTTAGCAGAGTACTGGTCAGTAGATGAATGATGGGAAGAAGTAGAATCAAAATAAATGTGCTGTACACATTATTCCTGTACCTCTGATAGGGTTGCTCAGTTTGAGATGTTTCTCCAGGAGGCTCATGCAGGAGGCGTCCAGGAACTCGAAAGCAGAGAGGATTTCTCCCAACAGCCCTCGGCAGGTCTGAAATGTCGCCAGAAGGTCCTGGAAGCTGGCGCAGCCTAAAGGAACCAAGAGGTACTGAGATGTGTATTGCTTTCCTAAATATATATTTTAGGATTCTTAGTGTGTACTGATTCCTATCAATGACAGGTAAGAGCACCTAAGAAGGCCACGTTGACCGATGCGGGTTTCCGAGGGCACAGGATGGACACGGCAGTGATGACCCCAAGCGTTCCTTCAGACCCAATGAATAGCTGTTTCAGGTCATAACCAGTGTTGTCTTTCCGCAGTGTAGCCAGACAGTTCAGTATCCTGCCATCAGCCAGAACCTAGAGATAGGACACAGCAGAGAGAGACCTTCAGACTGGTCAGACAGTCCGGGGGGGCTGGGGTGGGGTTTGAGTTTGATGAGTGCGTATATAACTTTAAAAATGGCAAATGTACACAACGCCTAGTCTATTTCCAATTTTGGAACATTGGTGTCAGAATTTGGTGGAATTTAGTATAAATAAATTAGAAAGCTCACACACCACTTCCAGGCCCAACACTGTCCCTCGGAGGGAGCCGTAGCGCAGCAGCCGCAGGCCCCCAGCATTGGTGGACACGTTCCCCCCGATGTGGCAGCTACCCTTTGCCCCGAGGTCCAGTGGCATGATGTAGTCACACTCTTCCAGATACTGAGCGAGGTTCTCCAGTACACAGCCAGCCTGGCACGTGAGGATACCTGTCCAGGTGAGGTAGCGTAATCAGATACCTTTGAATTTCTATGTGATGCTGTCCAAAAAGACTGCAACCAATGCATCTTTTGTCTCATCCAACACACATTGGGATTGTGTGTGCGCTCGCCATGATCAGATTTTTGTAATTAGATGTTAAAAGGGACATATTCTCCCCCTTTTTCCCCAAATGAACACAGTTCTGGGTCTTAATGAAACATGTGTGACCTGCTTTGGTCAAAACACAAGGATCACCACAGCAGGGTTCTCCTTCGTCTAAACAGCCCTGTTTACAATGGCAGCTTTCAGCACCTGTTCCTTTAAATGATAATGAGCCACTCGCTTTTCACCCTGACCCAAAGTCTCTGCACTCTACATAGTTAGCAACACAAAATCAGAATGGCTCGTTTTGTTCCATGTTTCTGACTTAGGCAAATCAGTGTGTTTTGGAGGGCTCCAGATTCTGTCATTAACGTACACAAGCTGAAATCAACAGATGTGTGTCTTAGTCTAACAACGGTATCACACAATTTTTTTTTCACACACACTGACGTACCTGAGATGCTGTCAAAAGAAAGAACCTGGTTCATGAGTGATGTAGAGAGGATGATCTCATCAAACACAGGAACGCTGCCTCCCACCAGCCCAGTGTTCCCTCCCTGAGGACTGACGGCCAGGTTTCGCTCATTACAATATCTAGAACAAATACAATTACACATGGATCAGATGTGGAACATCCAGTATCTGGCCAACACAGCAAGGACAAGTGAAGTATTACCTGAGTATCTGAGAGACCTCCTCTGTCGTCTTGGGTCTTAGCAGAAGTTCGCTATTACCTGAACACAGAAAGATTCTAAAATGAGCTCGTATATGAAATGGTGATGATGAAAATGGCAACCGGGTATAAAGTCCACCAGCAAAAACCAGTGGTGTTTGGGGTCCAGAACTAACCCAACATAATTATCTGGCCTAATTAATGTTAATGTGGCTGAATGCCATCAAATCCTCACAGCAATGTTCCAGGCATCTCGTGTAAAGCACTGTTTCTGCATTTGGTTTAACCTAACATAATCTACTCACACCTACCTTTCACTGATTTGAGCCAGTCCACATTGCTGGACTCCAGCAGGTCTGGGTCAGTGATGGCTCGGTCCGACAGCAGCTGCCTGAAGAATTTCAGGTCACCTGTGGTCACCCGAGAGAAAGGCCGACGAGTCGGGGCGGCTTTCACAGCCCCAGATCCTCCTCCGTGGACAAGCCTCTGCTGGAGACATCCCACTGACCGCTGTGGTGAACATCTCTCCGGGCTCTGTGAGGGCACCGGCCACAGAGTTGTGGAGAACTGCAGAAACCTGGAGGCAGACTTGAGTCGGGTCACTCTCTCAAACACAGCCATCACTGCGGAGATGAAGGTGAAGAAAGCATTGATCTGATGTGGCTCATGTTGGATGATTAGTTCTGGATCACAAACACCAACAAGAAGTAATTTAACTGTACTTCATAATTCCAGTTGCATTGCTCCACAGCCTAATGTTGGGGAAATAATGCACCTCTAGGCGACACTTGACATTGAGGATTTTGACCAGTGATTATTCGTAGCTACTTCACAGCGCCTCATTTCAGTCTATAGCTGTGTTTGCAAAATGTGATCCTTAAAATATCGAACTCCACTCATTTAAGGGGTGTGTAAAATTGTTTGGCCGCATATTTTAGCATAAATATATCCAACAGAACAACACAAATGATACACACTTGGTATAATCCATGACGGGTTTAGGCTACAGTTACCTCCCAAATACAACAGAGAACACTATTAAATAATGAAGTAACTTGCTGTTTAAATCCGATTCTTCATTATTTTGTAGGCGCTGCGAATTACACGCTGTGACTGTTTTAAAACATTCACAACACAAACATGCACTGCAGCTCCAGCTTTAACAACAAACCCGGGCTGCGCTCCAATTCGCGTAATGGTGCACTACTGAAGTACAGGATTACCACTGTTTTAATTACTTTCCTTCAGCCTCTCTGTAGTTCAGCTATCTTGGTTGAAATACCTATAAGACAGCGAAGCAAGTATTAACCGCTGTGATTATGTATGTCTACGTAAAAGTGAAGCTTAGCTAGTCAAAATAAACAAGACTCAAGCTTTGCTTTAATCGTTCACCAAGGGTGCGTGCCAATTGGCGTATTAGTAAACTAGCTCTAGTGCACTACTAACAGACGATTACCAGTGTTTAAATTATATCCTTGTTTTCCGGTTTCTTTGAATTATATTAGTTGCTGTAACAGACACACAAATGAAATTGTTTAAATGATATGGCTAGTGTAGTCACATAAATGCTATATGTACACTAGCCCACTTCGAAGTGTACAACGCAAATCGGAACGCATTGTTGCGCTCTTCTTCTCTAATACATTGACCTCAACGACGCCGCCTACCGTTATGGAGCGTGTCTAAAGAGCTTAGGTTCCTGTGGGTTCAATTACATACTTTCATCGTTTAAATCCTTTATAAACGCGTCAACACACAATTTATTATATATATATATCTTTATTAGTTAAACACAATTTAGTGTAGTAATTACCCAAGTTGACCTTTGGTAAATTTACTACGAAAGAAAAGTTCCTCACAAGTTTCCTCCGAAAACATAGCTAGCTTTTAATTGTAGTCAAAAAAAAAAAAGATTTTAAAGGGAAACTCCACCCAGGTTTCAATTTTTCTAGCAAGCATTGAGATTTAATTAACTGAAAGTAATTCAGTGGGTTTTTAATATGAGGTGACTTGGATAAACACCCTAGTGTAAAAAGTGCAGCCATTTTATTCACACCCCACAACCACCAGTCAACTAAACTGGTGAAATAATAGATATTTCAGAATTGGTCTTATTTCCTTTAGAGACAGTTTTGCCTTAGCAAATTCATGAATTTTCAACATAACTGAGGAATGCAGCAGAGGCATTAAACCATTCAGAGCTCAGGTTACCATCACCACCATTGTGAACAATCCAAACTGATATCGCTACATTTTGTAAAACCTCTCTGCAGACATTTTCAATCAAGTAGTTATCTACTGATACAATCCAAAATTGATAGAACAGCCAATAAATCTCCTGGCATTAATTGCTGAACTTCTAAGTAAGGACTTCATTAGCAGGGGTTTGTACACTCTCTATTAAATCTGATGAGGTATTTATTCTGCGGCAGTCTGTCCACATCACACTGTCCATAATCCAACGACTTCAGAGGTTTCCTTCAACAGATCTGGCTGAGACAAGCCCCAGGACACCGTCCTTTAGGATCGAGGCAATGGATGTAACACATTGACCTCACATGGACTGATTTAGGTGGTGTTTAGAACATGACTTGGGCTCTGAAGTGGGCCTGCTTGGTGGCGTTGCTGTTCATGCCCATCTTCAACATCCACTTGGACTTCATCCTCCTCATGTACTGCATGTCTTTCTGCTGCTGGCTCACAAAGCCTTTGCCTGGAGGACACACAACAAGAGATAACAACACAGTATTAATAAAATGCAGCTTAATATTTGTTTGGGACAGCGTAGCGAATTTCTTTCAAAGTACTGATGACAGGACCCAGGCATCTGAAGTTTTATAAGAGCCCATATCCTAAAAACTCCCAATCCAACTTGCACCAGACTTTATACACTGATGGCTTTATTAAAATACTTGGGTAAAGTGTTCCATAAATACGGCATTGTCCTGCAACATTTAATCACCACGTGTTAAATTCCTCACCGTTTTCTCCTCCCCAGCCCAGCGCCCGGTACTGTTTTAGAACCCGTCCCACTGCTCTCTGATTGTGGGCCACTGCTACTGCCCTCTGGACACCGAACCTCTGTTTGTAGTAGCGCATCAGAGAGCGATGGCCAACCTTAGCCCCTGAAAAAAGAACCAGGATTAAGCAGAGCGAACAGGCTGGTATAAGTACACAACAAACAGGGGCCAGCTGCATTACCAGCAGGTATTAAGTGTTCACATGAGATGAGATATACCTGAAGGCAATGTAAGCTCCAGTGTTTCATCGTCAAAGTCTACCGTCTTCACCTCAGGCACATCTCCGTCCTTCATCTCCACATCGGCGTCAGGATAGGTGCTTCTAAATCACACAGACACACAGAACTCTGGGTAAAGTGTCAAGCATTTTTTTTTTTTTTTTACAGCATATGAAATAAATCCTTATTGTACTCAAGCTTCTAAAATCTTACAACAAACTAAATTACACAGCCCTAAATTTGGTTTTGTTCTTTTTGTTGTATACTGCAGTATTACAGTATTTATAAGAAATGTACTAGTAGGAATATTAATGCAGATGTGTTCTTGTTTGGTATTTGATTAAATATAAGTCCACCTGAAGTCGTAGAAGTCGGCGAACTCCAGGGCTGCATCATCGTCCGTGTACATTTTGCAGTGGCTCTTGTCGTTCATGTGCGCCTGCACTGCCTCGGTGGTGTAGAACGATCTGCCTTTTTCATTACACCATAAACACACTTTCCCAAAGCCCACTTTCTCTCCTGCGAACAGAAAACGCAATGATTCAGGCTGAAATCCTCTTGCACCATTTAAGGTGGAAAGGAAAATTAGAGTAGGATGTTCACAATGCAGTTTCATAGGAATAACATCTAATTAAAAAAACTTATTACCAACATTAGGATGGTGGTGTGTATCTAGAACCCCTTACCAAGGTATGTGATGAGGCCTCTGAGGTCTACCAAGTACTCTATGTCTGGGATGAAGAAGCTGTGGGTTTTGGTCATGTGGCTGATGTTCTTCCTGAGAGAGCGAGAGTGGTGAGGGCAGAACAGACAGTCTGTCACAGGAATAGCCCCCGGGGCAGCTGCTGAGGCTGCATGACCTTCCTCCTCCATCTGCTCATCTTCATCTGCCTCCATCTCGTCTTCATCATCGTCATCATCATCCATATCCTCCCACTCTTCTGAAAAACAGAAGCTGGATTTTAGTTCCTATTTTAATGAATATCAATAATAAATTTTCATCTTTCTTTGATACTATTATTTTTATATACTCCTATCACTTGTTCTACTGTGCTGGTCTGCAGGCTTAAATACCAGCATTTACTCTATCTCCCATTCCACCTTAAATGACACCAGTTAAAATCTAGGATTTTTGATCCACCTTAGATTATTTGGTTTCAAATTATATCATGCAGCATATACTCTCCTATCTCCAGTTCCACCTTAGTAGTCGAGTTACTCATTAGTTTCTAGGTTTTTTGCGCAACTTTAATTATTCCGTTCCACGTTATTTAATGCAGTATTTTCTCTCCTATCTTTCACTCCACCTTAAATAATGCACATTAATGCTTACATGTTTGTATATTTTTTTAAAAGACAGCACACACCTAAATCAGCACACACAAACACTATGCAAATCCAATAATTCATTAATTTATCTTCTGTAAGCACTTCATCCTGATCATGGTGAGGGTCATGAAATCATTTGGCCAAGGAGGAACACACCCTCCCTCCATCACAGAGCCCCAAAAATGATCCACCACTCACATGATACCTGCTCTGTGGTTTTCCTGCAAGAGTCCTTACCATTAAATAGGGTGAAAGTGGGCTAACAAGTTATGCAGTGCAACAGAAGGTCAACTGTCTGTACCTGTAGAACTACAAAGTGCTTCAGTGTGATCAGTGGAGCTGAGAGAATAGAAACAAGGTGACAATCACAATGTTACGGCTGATCTGTATTATGTTTCAGCACCACATCACTCACCTTCTTCCTCCTCCTCCTCCTCCTCCGCTTCCTCTTCGGCTGCGATCTTCTTGGCCTGCTTCTCGAACCACTGCAGCCTTGGGGGCTTTTCTGGACGCTCCTGGCCTTGCTCCTCTTTGGGTGTCGCTCTGTTAGGAACATGCCTCTGCTGCTCTTTCATAGCCTTCTGAAGAGCCTCATTCTGGGCGTCCTTGTCCAGCTCAGCCCCTTTCTCCAGGTTCTTTTGGTTCATGCGCTCGACCGCATCCTGGACGGCAGCGAGGGCCTTCTTCTCGGCCTGCTGGTGCTTGTGAGACTGTAAGTGGTTGGTGTAAGCATTGGCCGTGGAAAACTTCTTGCCGCAAGTGGAGCAGGAACTCGACACCGTCTTCTGTTCCGTTGCAGCTGCCCTCTGTGCAAGGACCCTCTCCTGGAAGTTCTCTGCGCTGACCGGAGGCATGTCCGCCACCTTGCGCTTCAAGTTGTAGCGGTGCCAGTCCGTTTTATAGTGCGCCCGCTGGACCTCGCCGTCTGAAAATTGCACCCGGCAGCTGATACAGGTGTAGGAAGACATGACTGTGGAAAGAGACAAGAACCAGCTCAAATCGACTCAAGATATGTTCTGCTTATGTTCTTATTCTAATTTACCTTTCCACCTTAAAAGGCACACTAGCTACATTCTTTCACATTGCCAGAAGGTGGAAAGAAACTATTCTAAAAAGGAGGCTTTAATTTTGAGTCCTACATGTTAGTAGTCCTTCCTTTAGTGTACTTTAGTATAGTATTTCAGCCATTGACACAGGTGCTGTACTGTGGAAACCTCACAGAAAACAATTAGCCGTTGATGCAACGTTGAAATAACGTAATGATAAAATAACGTAATGAAAATAACGTAATGACTGCCGTCTAATCAACGTTCTCTTAAGGTTGAAAATGAAAGTTGAACAGAAGTCAAAACACAGACATTGAAAAGACGACTATTAGACGTATTTTGGACGTCCATTGACGTTATTAATTGGTCCCGTAATAAATTACTTGTATAAAAAGCGTTTTGGACGTCCACTGACGTTATCGATTGGTCACCACTTCATAACTAACTTATTAAGATGGATTGTGGACGTCCATTGACGTTTAAAATATGTCCTTGACGGACAGACTACTTTAGACCTATTTTGAACGTCCAGGGACGTTCATTGTTTACTGGGCCAGATTACTTGCTTTTTGTCGTCATTCCATCTTAAACTATGCAGAAGTTGCATTGTTTTATCGCGCAGAATTCAGTTAGTGATACCTACCTCCCGTTCCACATTAAATAAAGCCGTACATTAAAGTTTTGATATTTCGCTCCACCCTAAATAGTACAGTATTTATATTCTGATTAATCCCGTCCACCACAAATGCAGGATTGAGATGCTAATGGCATGGCACTTACGTTCTATTGACGCCGTTCCACCTTAAACACAACTGTAGCTAATTACACCACCTATTTAAGGTGGAACGGTGTCAGCTGAATGCAAATTATGTAATGTTACTGCACTATTTAAGTTAGAGACTAGACTTAAGCTCAAGTACAGTACCGCTATAGTATCATTGAAGATGTAACCAAAAGAAAGTATTAAAAATGTGGAACGGAGAAAACGGGATGTAAATAACGCTGAGCTACTATTAAAATTTGAACGGTGACAACAAACTACAGTAGTATTTAAGGAGGAACGGATACAACAGGATGTAAATACTATTTAATGTGGAACAAAAACTATACGTTATTTATCTCGAACTGAAGAATATAATTTGTAATTATGAATGTGGTGCGAAGAGGCTGTCTACGGCACCATTTAAGGTGGAACGGAAGTCCCAGAATGTATAAATGCATCAGTTTTTAATTTGTAGACGATAGTCAAGGCAATGTAAGAACGCTCGCGATTACAGTCACTAAATAATAAATGAATAATTGTTTGTAATTGAAGGTAAAATAACTGCCGTTTTGTTTTTCTATCAGACTGAAGCTGTTAGTGGAGTTAGCGGAGCGGCTAACGCAGCCACGTCTGTAAAACACGCAGCGGGGTGTTTACTGAAGATTTGCCTAGGTTTTCATGACCGTAATGAAGCTGTAAATAAAATGGTGGTGTTAACTGTAGCTCTGTTTCTTCTCACCTGTTTCTCGACTCTTCTCTCTGAGTCGAAGGTATTGCTCTCCAGGAGAAAACACGAGGAAAACCGAGCTATCCTGATGTATCACGCGTGGCCTACAGCGCCTCTGGCAGAGAAACGGACTAAAAACACCTTCAGCTGACTTTACGGCACATGGACAAAAGCATTGGTCCACGGCTGATTCGGTTATTTCATTCTCTTTTTCAAAGGTGTATAAAATCAAGGATATATCCATGCAGTTATCTGGCAGACTGAGACATCCTGCTTAGTTACATACCCCTGTCATTTCTATGAAAACAAACAGCATTAAAAGCAAAAAACGATTGTAGAGAACTACTCACCCCCCCCCCCCCCGAAGATTAACTTGCCTTCAAGATTTTATTCACTGTTCGAATTCCCACAAGAACTCATCTGTAAAGTTTCACATTAAAAGAAATAATAAGCCTGAAAGTGCAAAATAAGTCAATATTACCCACCCATGGAGCAGGAGTAAAGCAACATCCTCACACTTTCTCATGTTTTACAAAGTTCAGAAGTCCATCCAAACGCTGAGTCAGCCACTGTACTGAGCCAGGGCTGTGTACAAACACCGGACCTTTTTTCAGCAGGTTAACAGATCGACCAGCTGGCAAACGGTGATGAAACATACTCTGAATTTAATTAAAATAAGTGTATTGGATTAAAATAGTGAAAAACAAATTTAAAAGTCAAATATGTCTGTTTTTCCTGGAGTAACAGCCTTTACGTTTGAGGAACACTGGGGGCTTTATACACCTCTGACAGATGCCTGGCATTGGGCAGTGAGTTAAGGCTCATGTGCAGCCACATCAGTTCGTCCAGAGTGTTTTGATTTAATGTTACAAACTGCACGATGGACACATTTTAAAATAGCTGAATTCACTGATTTTAAAAAGTGTCTACAAACCTTGGGACACTGGGTATTTTGGAGTTGCACCAACAAAGGCACATACTGGCCACACTTGGACCAACCTCGGTCCTCCATTGAGGTTTTCAACCACATCTTTAAAGCACCTTGGTAAACACATTTCTCATGCCCTTGCTGCTGCCATTTGTGATTAATCGCAGTCCGGTTAATTGCAGTTTCATCAAATTGGCGTGCGTGCACTTTCCCTGGAGGAAACAAATTAACAAATTTAGAGGCTTTGCTCCACAAGGACACACTTTTCACACAGGATGGACTCTCTGGGCAGTAGATGAAACCAGAACCTTCTGGCACATCAAACTTTAAAGGCAACCTCCAGTAAGATGACAGTCTGATAACTGGGTGGGTTCAGTGCCAATATTGTGATCAGCTGTATGTCCATACAAGGAATTCCAGAATTTAAAACCTGCATTTACCATTAATAAAAACAAATAGGATTTTTTGATACATCTGCTCAGTTAACTATTCCAAGTCTGATATTTTGTCTGTATAGAATTACATGTTGTCTGATTGTTACTGGACCTTCTGAATAAAGAGATCAGTCTTGGTCTAGGTCCTTGTTTTCAGCTTTTCCCACCTGGGGTATCCACAGCAGATGAATACATTCTGCATTATAGATTGGCATATGCTTTATGTGTTTCTTGATGGATGTGATCAAAAGAAGTCAAAATATGAATTTCATCATAAGCTAACATTTCACATTGCAGTCAAATGAGCAAGCAGCATCCAATGTGGGAAGGTAAGCTCCTCTGGGAGCAGTAGCCAATATCTTTGCTGCTGCAGTTATGTGATCACTGTCATCCGATGTCATTTCAATGAGGCTTTTTTTCATGTAAACATGCATTCATTTGTCATTGTACAAGATACAATGTCTTCCACATTAAACACTCACACACACAGAGCAGTGTGTGCAGACAGAGCAGTTGGTGGTTAGGTGCCTTGATAGCTTCAACAATGGATGTTGAGGGAGGAGACAGTGCCGTTCCTCCACTCCCTCTCACGTGCAATTCGGCCTGCCTGTTGAGAAGTGACCTTCCAGTCCCAAGTTCAAACCAGCAACCTTCCAGTCCCAAGCCTGATTCTCTAAACATCAGACTGGTCCTTGTGTATGTTTTATTAATCAAACTGTCAACAACGACCTCATAATTTAGAGGATCCTGTGATATCCAATGGGAATGTGTTTGTAGGACAAAATCTTCGGCTTGGAACCGTTTTACCACATCGCTCGGGCCTAACATCAGGACGGTAAGAATGGCCTGACATCTGTGGTTTATGTACGCGTGTCTCAGAGGACTCAATGCTCATCCAGCCAGTGAGGTTAGTAACATCACAGGGAATAGAAGTGGTTAAAAACATTAGTGTGAATAAACGCATGAGGCTTTTTGATTCTTAGGGATGGCAGCTTGCATCAAATATAAGAAAATCCAAGCCATAGAAAAGCAAGCATGCATTTCCGAAGTGCTCCTGAAACAAATAATAATAAAGCAGGGAAAAAAGCAAGAGTTCTTGATAAAAGGGGTTACGTTATTTTATTAGTCTTAAATTTGTATCTACAACGAAAGGGACACAAGCAAAAATAAGTGACGACTCCATGAAAAACAAAACAAAACAAAACAAATAGACAAAAAAAAAAAACATTTATTATTGATGCAGTTTTTCCAATCTTTTTAATAAATTTTTTTCTGTCTAAAGAAACTTTACAATATAAAGAAAACATACAAAGGACTTTTATTAACTACACGAAACACGAAAGAAGTCCCTAAAGACGAGGATCCAAAACTAACCTACCAATGAAATACAAAGCAAAACCGTGGAGGCTACTGCTTCATACTCAATACTGTGTTTGTATTTTTTTGTTGTTGTTTCTTGGAAAGGACTATGGAAACGGCGCAGGAGAAAATGACCTCATCCCTGACCCCTTCACACGTCCTGACCTCCCTGCCATTCCTGCTTAACGGTATGTTATCTTACAGCACGACAGTGGAACAAAAAAGGCTGATGGGACAGTTTTATACGGAGAACAAGGGCGAGGACAACGGCGACCTAGAAAAACAGCTTCTCCACACGCTTCCCTCCCTCTTTATTACTACTTTTTACAGGTCGTAAGTTATGCTTTTTTCTTAATTTTCTTCTTTTTTATACATATTTTAAAACTTTAAATAGATTTTAAAAAAGAGAAATCCTTCATAACAAAGTCTGGTTGTGGTCCCTTTATGTCTCGGAGCTGCGAGTGTTTTCGCATGAACCCCCAAACGTTTTTGCGCTAATGGCTACTGCTATTTGTTTCTGTTTTTTAAAACGTGACACTTGTTTCCCTGGAGATGAAAAAAACTGGAATTTATGGACCAAAAAAAAAAAAAAAAAGAGCCAGAACAGAAAAAGGAAAAGATAACAAAGCCTGCGATTGGTCGGTAAGAAAAGGGGGCGGGGCATCACACAAAACCATAACAAAACAAACATTTCTTTGTGACTGTGGGCTTGTGAAGGTAAAGCGCCATTCTCTGCAATTTGGAGGCCACTTTTTTCCTGCTATTTCCCATCTCCAAGGAAACCGTGTAACTTTGTCTATCTTAAAACATGAATGTTGATCCTGAGGCTGTGGGAGTGTGTGAGGAGGGACGGTGTGTATATTCTGCTACAGAGCTGCCTCTCACCACCCGCTGCCTGTCAGCATATCAAACTGTCATCATTAAATAAGTACAAAAAGGGGCCCTTTAAACATTCCCTCCTTTTCCACTCATCTTTTAGCGGTTGTACAGTGAAAAGTGGGGGGTGGCCCGGGACAAGAGAGTCTGCTGTCCAGCTATAAAGGTGATTTGTTTTTGTCTTTACATCCTTTTCTTTTTTTAACCAGCAATGTGTTCATTGGTATGTGACAGAAATATCAAAACATGTCAATGATATCAAAATGCATTTTACAGTATTTACAACAGCCAAACAAACAGAACAGAAATATAGAAGAGGGACACGTCGTGTTCAGGGTTTAGGCGACAGGCTGAAAAATCTGGAGAGGCTCCGGGAGGATGGTAAGGTGAAGGGAAGAGAGAAAGAAGAGGGCCAGGTCCATCTTGAGCCTTACTCCTCTGTGAACATCTCCTGTGGCTAATTCGGCAGGGGGTGGATAATTCCAGGACTCCTAAAACACATTTTGCTTAAATGTAACCCAAACAACATCGGGTGGTGAAGGAAAAGGCAGGAGGAACACTGCACTGACACAAAGTACGTTGGTGCAGATTCCACAGCAACCACAGTGTTTCACGTTTCCCGACACAAAGTCTGAAACGGGGAAAAGTCTGTTTGGTCGACGAGAGAAGCACCCATTTGGTGGAGTCCCTTTTGGAGACGCGGGAGTCCGTGAGAAAACTCGGATGGTGGTCCGGGGCGGCAGTTCTAGGTAGTCTTGATTCGGTTGAGGAAATCCCGAAAGCAGTGCTCCCACGTGAAACAAACAAACAAAAAAATGATATATATCACAGTCATATCAGTCTGGCTTAGTGACAACACAGAGATGGCCGGTGGTAGCCGAGGAGTATTTACAAGCAGCGTTCGACCACACGGTTTTGCAGAACTGAACGTCTGTAAAACAGACTTGGGGTGGAGGGGGGTGGACACAGACACCGTGGACAGTACCTTGCAGAAATATCAGCGTAAAAGCACTGCTGGTCTTCTGAGAAGGTGGCAGTCAAACAAAATGTGTTCCAGGAGCTGGAGCCGATCCGTGCTACGCGCCGCCGAGCCGAAACAAGCCTACGCTCTATCTCAAAAGAAATAAAGGATAAAAAAACAAAAACCATGTGACTGTGTCTCCCTGGATGTGTCCCTAGGACACCTTGTTTTTCAGAACATGCCGGAGGGAGGAAACAGCAGTCTGGAGAGTATACAGACAATGATACAATGGTACAAATCAGTAGGAGGTATCTTAGACTGGCTTATTTACATGTTTACAATATGTCCTGAAGCGTTGCGTTTTGCAAGACATACGCACAACTCTTAATAATAATTAAAAAAAAAAGTTGGTAAAAGAATAAATAAAATATGACCGTGTTATAATCAGATCATTATAACCACTATTTATAGTACCACAATAAAATGCCTTTCTTAAAGTGGAAAAAAAGGTTTCCAGCCATGGGGCAAGAGCATGTTTTCTCTCTGTTTACAAAAATAAACAAACAACAACAAACAAAAATCATAACAGACCAGGTGTCCCTGGATCATCAGACGGAGATACACATGATGCCGGTATGGAGTGACATTATTACGAATGTTATACCTTGGGAGTGGTGGGGTTAAGAACCAAAACAAAGTAAAAACAGATATTCTCTCCCCCTGTGAAGAAACAGTAGAACACATCACTAAATCAGGACATGTCATGCATGTGCTTGCTCTGTCAAATCTGTGGTCGCTGAGATACAGATGTGCCCTTCTGATAAAACAAAAAAAGAAAAACAATGCCAACAACACCCTAAACAAAAAAATCATTACAATATTAAAATATTAATACAAAATGAAAAAAGCAACAATAATTATTAATAATAAAATACATACACAGAGAGAATGACAAACTTTTTGTGGCCCATCACATACGTCTTCATGAATTTACGCTTGCATTTTAACACACGTACACACACTGACACAGAGGTTGAGGGGCCAGGGTGGAATCCAGATGTGGAACCTACTGCATTGATAAAGGAAATCAGTCGACGAGATAAAGAAGATGAAAGAAAACGGAGTCAAGCAGCCAAGCGACAAGAGCTGTGGACTCAAGCTCCAGCCCATCAGTCCGTCCTTTTTACGTTTGTGTTTATGTATATGTACACATTCTTAAAGCCCCCCAATCAGTGTCCTGAGCCTGAGAGAAAGCCCGGCAGGCAGGGAGAATCAGTCAGAAGGCTCTTCCTGTGGCTGGGGGGCTGCTTCCGATTACCGCTGACCATTTTGCACGCCTTGGCCTGGGTCCCAGGGGGCTGCGTTTGTTGGAGCATGGGGTAGTCCCGTCAAGTCCCAAATCCAAAATTTCCAGGATCCCAGAATCCCGCAGACAGCAGGGTGTAGGTGGAGGGGGTTTGGAGCGAGGTTCAGAGGGGAACGAAAGAAATCCAGAGGGGGAGGGGGAAGCAAAAGAAAAAAAAAAAAAACAAACAAACAAACAAACAAAAAAATAATTCAAAGAACAAAAAATAAATGAAGAAAATCACACACTCATCGTCATGTTGGGTGAATACTGGAAAGAGAAGAGGGGTGAGGGGGGGGGGACATAACGGAGATGAGATTGTGACACATATGAAATGATTGTGCCATCACTTAGTACCAAAATACAGCAAATACAGCAGAGGAATAGTTTTGTTTCGACGGGGCACAGCGTAAGACAAAGCAACATTCAGACTTTTGATTTATTCAAAAAGGCTCTGTCTCTCTCGCTGCCAGTCCATCACAAAACAAGCAGCCGTTTCCAGCACCCACTCTCAAAGCAGCAAACTTTACACAAATCTCAAAATGTCTGAAATAATTTTGTCGGTTGTAGATTTACAGTATACTTAGCTACAACCGCTCAGGCCAGGGGGCGGGGCCTACTGAGTGCCTGCTGGGAGGAGCTGTATGATTGGCGGGAAGGAGAGTGAGAGGTGTGGTTTAGGGGCCGGGCTCTACTCACACTTTCGCTTTGGAAGGGGTTGAGGAAGTTGCCGCCCATCTCTCCGTCGTCTCGCGGTGTTCCTGGTGGGTTGTTCATGCCCGCCATGTTGTTGGGTGAGTTCTGCAGCACACGACAAGTTTTCACATCAACACAGGCTTCAGAGGCTCTCCGCTTGTTACAACAGAGCATTCTGACTGTCTCAAATGTGGTGGTAGAGGGTTTGGAGGACCACAAAACAGGATCCATAGCCAAGAAATCAAAATTTGTTAAAGACAACACTCTGATTAAGTGGATTTTTTAAAATTAAAAGCTAAGCCGAAGAGTTCCATATTTATCCTTTTTTTTTACATTAAAAATACTCAGTATTTTCTAAGTTATGCATCCTTCTTCTTGAGTAATTCTTTCCAATATCCCTCAATAATGCCAGTACTACAGTCCTAATTTAAAACAAATGTTACACGTGTTCCTAAACCTTGTAAAAGACTAATATTTACCTTTGGCAACCCATCCATGTCACCAGAACCTGGAGAGCAAACACAAGTTTAGAAAATTATATTCCATCACCACCAACAGGGGGAGCTTTAATACAGCTTATAAACATTGTGGGACCATGTTTCGGAGCTCACCTAATGATCCGTTCATATGATGAGGCTCCATGGAGCCCATGCCTCCCATTGGGCCGTCAGGACCTGGACCCATGGGGAACTGCAGACACAGGAGTGAGAGTTACACCATGCCTCGCGACTTATACAACGCTCCTTCTCTCTTTGAGGACTTTCCACTGTGCGCAGATGTGAATACACCAGCTTTGTTCATTAAGGCAGAGTAATAAACATTAAATGAGCAACACATTACAGGTTTATATCACAGGTGGACTTCAGAGTTTGACCAAGATGTGTTGACTGAGGTACCCCTTGTTCAATATAGTTCTGTGTTTTCCTGCTCAGACACACCCCATTTCAGCTCAGGAGGGGCTCTTAAGGAGCCGGTCAGTAGGATTAGATGTGTCACTGCTCTTGGGAACACTCACATTAGGTCGGTTTCCTCCAGGGCCAATGGGGTTCATCATTGTGTAGATATTTTCACTGGAGTTTGTGGAGTCTGATGGAGAGAAAGAAAGCAGAGGTCAGTTTTTTTTAGGGTAAGCAGCTTACGTTGTCCAGAATCTAAATTTATGACGTGTTCAGTTCTGTTTCTCTCAAGTCTATTTAATTAACATAAAACACCTAGGTGCTTATAGAAATGGGACCCTCTGGAGCAGTCACACACGAGCCTCTGGTAACCGAGCTCAAGAGCAAGTGTTTAGAAGGCTATTAAAACCCCCAGCTCTGAGGTGTGGAGCAGTGGAGGTTCTCTGGAGAGATGGAGCACCATCAATTATCTTTGAGTTGAGATGGTGTTTGTGCCTGAGAACTGATCTTCCAACATCCTACATCAGTACCTGACGCCACTAGCCATCAAATCCTCACAGCAATGTTCCAAAATCTAGCTTTAAAAATGTGCATAAATCACAGAAGCAGGAAGAGCACTTGACTCCACAGAAGAATAGCGGGGTCTAACACTGAGGATGAGGGTCTCCCCTTTGCACGTTTATACACACTTTAAACTGCCTGGCCAATCAATACAGAGCTTAAGCGAGTGTTCTAAGAGGCCACCTTTTAAATGTTTGACGAGTCTCTAGGAGAGAGAGAGAGAGAGAGAGAGAGAGAGAGAGAGACACAGACAGAGAGAGAGAGAGCATGTCCGAGCCCAGGTGGAGGAGTGGGGCAAGAGGAGAGAGGATTACGTCACTGTGAGTGGGGGAGGGGAGCACTGCATGTTTCTCTCTCTGCTCTGAGATAATGCAGCAACCTTGTACTGACATTGGCTGGATGTACAGAAGGGGAGGGGTTAGTGGCTGTAAATGAAAGGCACTAAGCATCATTCACAGAGAAAATGAACAAACCCATGTATATGAGGTGATTACAGAAGAAGAGAGTGGAATTTTGTGTGTGTGTGTGTGTGTGTGTGTGTGTGTGTGTGTGTGTGTGTATGTCTGTGTGTGTGTATATGAAACCACTGACTAACCAAATGGTTCTTATTTCTAAAGTGTGTAAAAATGATACTTTTCAACAAAATACTATGGTTAACTCTGGGCTAGGATCAGAACCTTGTTTACATAAAAGAAATGGGACATTCTGGAGTAGCTGCACATAAGCCTAAGGTCACCAAGCTCCATGCCAAGTAGGGCTGGACGATGCGGGCAAAATTTATATCACGATATATTTCTAAATTTCCGTCGATATGGTATAATTCCGATATCAATATAAACAACATAAAAGCCACAGAGAAAGTGCACAGAACAAACAAGAAACATGATATCAGCCTCAAACCTTAACCTCTTGACTTTTTCAATAATAATATTTTTAAACAAACTTTAAAACTGAAGGCAGTGAACTGGGCGCCCGGTAATGGCCGTCAGTCAGCGACAGAAGCTGTAAATAATGTATACTGAAATATTGATAATGGGTTTAAAAATCGTATCATTGTTATTGAACCATTTTAAATTGCAATGCATATTGATACTGAAATATTGTCCAGCCCTAATGCCAAGCGTTTGCTAGAGACATACAACGCCACCCACAGAGTGAAAGAGCTCAATCCAATGTCTTTCGGATAAGTTAGATTGGGTTAGTTCCAGAACTAACTCAGTACCAGACCTGGTGGTTGAATGCTGTCAGATCCTCACAGCAATGTTACAATATCCAGTATAAGCTGTTACTGCAGTAAAAGGGGGACAACCTACCTTCCTCTCTTCTCTAAAGAAATATTAAGTGTGAGGCATAAGCTCTGACACCAGTGTAAAACCAGATGTGGAGGGGTATGTGTGATTGGCTGGCTGTGAGTTCTACACACCTCCCGGACTTGGCATGATGGGGGTTCCTGGAGGACCACCACCTCCTGGAGGACCCTGAGGAAGACACACACACACACACACACACATACAGAGAAACACACATGCATACACTAACTCACTTTTTCCATTTTTAGGAACACTATGAACACCCTCCTCACACTGAGAAACCCGGAGAAGTGATTTTAAACCAAGCTGCTGAGGACACTGGGGAGTGATTACGGCAGAATGACTAATGCCCGCATGTTCTGCGTGTGCGACCAGGGTCGCCTGCGGCAAAAAGAAAAGAATGCTCCAGTGCGCAAAAATCAATACGTTTAGAAACTTTAATATGTGCTTAGGCCTTCTTTTCTGTTCCTGAAAGAAACTATTAAATCACAGCTTTAACGTTTCTCCCTCGAGGCAAAGCAGGGGAGAGGACCGTCTTGTTACTCACCACATAGTTGCCCGGAGATGAGGAGGAGTATGCTATCTGTGAGAGGAGAGATGAAGAAAATGCACAAAAATGAGTTATGCTTTGTCTCCTTGGAAAACCACAAGAACTAGATTTAGTTGCTGTTTTTCACAACTTTTACAGACTTACAGAGTTAGTGTTGGGGTTCGGCCATGGACCTCGTCCTCCTGGACCCCTGAGAGAAGGGAAATAGACCAGATGTGATTGGATATACTAACAGCATTATGTACATTTACATTGTTGATGGAAAGCCAATGATTAGCGCGTTGGTATCTGAAGATGAAGATGAACTACAAAGCCAATTATTAGTCGTCTCTTAGTCTTTTCACCAGCCTCAGGAGAACATTGTGTGGGGGGGATAGAAGACCTTCTTATCCACCCAGAGGGCGTTGTCAGTTGTGCTCTCTAGGACTTCCGACCTCGGATACCTGAGGCTTCACCAGGGATCTTTAAAAGGCTTTGTCATTTGTATTTCTTTAAAAGATATAAGTACAAATACACACCATTTTGAACTAAAACAGTCAACCAGGCTGTTTTCTACTAGCGGAGATTTTCCAATACTTTTCTATGTTTCTAAAATTGGTGTGTTTTTTTGTAAAGTGATTTTAACTTTTAAATTACGGCTTCAAAATCATTGTGATGCTCCACTGACCTGTAACAGGGAGAATAGAGCCTCTGCTGTTGCTATTCTGTGCTCAGCACTGCAGAAACTGCACAATGTAACTTTTGGAGGTGGGAAGGAATCTACAAACCCCCTGATTTTCAGGAGTGAATTACCTTCTGCAACTCTAAAGGGAGCCCAGGAGCGGAAATACCAAATCTTACCAGGTGTTCCTTTATTCACACCTAGTTTATATTTCATGGTTTGTTGTTGTTCAGTAGTTTATTATCATAATTAATAACGTAAAATAATGTAATATGATAATGATATCTAAGCTGTAGCTACTCACATGTTCATTCCTGGCATGCCAGGCCCTCCAAGAGAATTGGGAGGTGGTCTCATCCCACCGTAGTTCTGTGCAGAGGGAGAAAATATTTGTAAGCACCACATTTCTTGCATTTTTTCATATGACTTTTTTTTTTTTTACCCAGTTTTCTCCCTCATTTAGTTGTTGCCAATTCCACCCTTTAGCCAGGACTCCCCCAGCTACTGCCTCTTTTCCATCTGTTGATGCCAAAATGAAACTAGAGCTCAACATGCTTGGAGAACACTACCTGTCCAGATCTATTTTGTCAACAAACATATGATTGTGGGGGGAGCGGAAAGGCAATCCTACACAAATATGCGCTCTTGGACTTCTGGTCTCGGACGGCTGAGATGTGAGTTACTGGGAGTTAGCTAATGATGCTAACACTTGAAGCACTGCGCATCTCTACTCTCTGTACTGTTTAGAGTAGGACGTGTGAAAATATTGTACACTACTCATATTCTAGTTAGCACACAGGGAGAAATGGATAATAACACATCACCACTCACAGACTGGGTGCTATTTCAGGGCAGATTTGTTACAGTAACAGGTCAGATTCCTACTTATTCCTCAACTCGTTTCCTATGGACTGACTTAGCTGTTTTCACTCATATGACACGTTTATGGACAGGGAATAATGATGAATAAAAGGTGAAGTTATTATGCATGATCTACATTTTGCACAACACTTGCTTTCAGTTATTATTACATTATTATTGGGGCTGGCTGTTGAGGGTGCTTTAGTGTTGATGGAGGCTAATTCATACCGGATGCCCACCTGTGTGACTGACTTTGGGGTGAGAGATGATTTGGAAGAAGTGCTTGGGGTGCACACACACACACGCTCATACACAGAAACATAAACACACACCCTCTTCAGCGGCTTTGTTCTGCTCTCAAACCAATTTGTCTAACAGATGCCACACCAGCTGCTGATTTGTAAGCTGCCATGGTTGCCAAACTCAAGTAGGAAAGTGTGTGTGTGTGTGTGTGTGTGTGTGTGTGTGTTTGACTATGTGTGTGGAGAGAAAGAAGATTAAGTAAGGGTAGTAAGGGTGTTTCTGTAAAAGGGACAAGAAGAATGAGTTGTCTATCTTTTTCCAGCCAAAACTTTTCTGTCCACTTTACTGATTAGAGAATGGGCTGCTGGAACGGAGTGTGTGTGTGTTTGAGAGCTATTGCTTTCATACATTTTCAGGGCTTGGTGTACTTGCTCCAGATGCTATTTTGGTGGTCTACTATGTATTGCCTGGTTGTTATGAGACCCAGGTTGTTTTATGTGTGTGTGTGTGTGTGTGTGTGTGTGTGTATAAAAGAAATATGTATTTACACACCTGTGGGCCCATGCCACCCATTCCTCGTGGGGGATTCATTCTCATTGGGCCGCCCATGCTGGGATGTCCTAGAAAAGGAAAAAAAAAAGAAAAATTATGTAAATCATCAAATTTGACTAAGTCACTGCAGCGAACCTCTTTTAACCACACGCTCTCTGACTACTGGCTGGTGCAGAGCTCTGAGTCGATGGTTTGCACTGTGTTTTGGGTCGTGTGGGCTGGTACCTTGCGGTCTAGTGGGGTCCAAACTGTTTGGCAAGAGAGGCTGTGACCCTGGAACTCCCACAGGAGGCTGAGGGAAGGAGAAAAGAAAATGTTTACTTATTTTCATTACAGAGGAACAGCAGGCAGAGAAAACATAGCAGTGATTCTCTTGAGGTATGACTTTACCCCCTTGCAACTTGAATAAAGTATAAGTAGAAAAAATAACACAACAGCACCCCCTTGTGGAGCAGTTCCGAACCATATGTGAGTGAGTAAGTGACTGAGTGAGTTACAAGCTAGTTCCATGAGGTGCTTGCTATCTAAAAATAAAATCTGCCAAAATTTCATAAAACCAGACCAACACCTTAAAATTAAAACATTGACCTTACGCTGAAAGTTACCATTTTAATTTTTCTTACCACTGTAAAACCTTGTGTAGATATAAGGCCTTGTGTAGATATAAGGCCAAGGAACATAAACAATGGTCATTTAGTAAGTGTACAGAACAATAATATACAGGGATGCACATTGATGAAGCATTAAGTGAGTTGTCATGAAAGGCTTATATAGGTGTTGTGTAACCTTAAGGTCAGCCTTTACTCAAGCAAGAGCCCTGCGCAAGAGCCCTACGCTGTTGTGAACGTTTATACTTCCGCGTTTGTATCTGTGTCACTCTGCAATTACACTGCCAAACCACTAGGGCTGAATCTCAAATATCTTCTTCTACACTATTTAGTAGTAGTAGTATTCACTTTATAATCTGTAAAGTGTGCACTGTTTAGGGAGTAGGGGGCTAATTGGAACAGAGCGTATTTACATGCGGTGCCAGGAAAGCAGCAAATACAAAGACAGCATATTTTTCCAGCGTTTCCCTGCTCCTCTTAGCAAGGATATTTTAATTACATTTTTTTCTGAGGCATCTGTAAATTTTCCTCAAGCGGTTCCACCTTTTTATTCTTTCCACAATGTAAAACCCATGTTTGAAGAAATCTCTCGCCATGAATACGAGTTTTTCTGGACATTTTTCATCGTAACGCATAGTTACAGTTCTGGGGAGGTGCCGTCAGACTATGGCGCGGGGTTTGCGTCTACACGGGAACAACGTGTTACTTAGGTTTGACATAGAAGCATGAACTGGCCCTTATTGATACTGGCCTACAGCATTAGTTTCCAACCTGGGGGGCCCAGCATTGCAAATGAATGAGGCATGTTTGAGCACTTATAACACAAGGTGCACAAGGAGTTTGGAGTTTTCACAAGTGCCAGCAGTTTGTAATGAACGACAGTGTTAAAATCAATACAAGTTGGAAGCATATGATGTGTACAGTTGGGTCAGAGTGGTGGAGGGGCAGAAAAAAGTTTGGGAACCACTGGCGCGTTACTAAAACTGTCCCAAATTGACTGTCCGTTCATAGAGAAGATAAATCCTTATCAGCTTGACCTCAGCTCAGAAACTGTCCTGAGGAACCCTTTACAACTCCAGACACTACTGTTTGGCTCAGAGTGTTGTTTTAAATGATGAATATGGAAGTGTGTTCTGTACCTGGTTTGGCATGCGGAGGGACGGCCGGGGTCCTCCTGGGTACCTCGGAGACATGAAAGGCTAGAGAGAGAGCGACAGAGAGACAGAGAGAGGGATGGAAGAGAAAGAAACGACAGTAATTTTTTTCCTTCATTCATGGCTCTGTCTGTGGTGTGAGAGAGTAAATTTAGCCAAATAAAAGCTTGTAAAAGAGCAGCTCGGAAGGGGCTGAATGAATGGCAGCAGTGAAGCCCAGCTGGAGCAGGTGGAATGCAGCAGGCAGATGCACAGAGCAGGCGAAAAATGGGGATGGGAAAAAAATAAACACGTTCAACGAGAGACATCCGATATACACTTTCTGCTCAGTTAAAAAATACACTCTCAACTGCTGCTCTGTTGCTCTGTTTAGAATTCATGTTATAATACAGATACAAACACTCACTCACAAACACACACACAGTCATTTAAAATTTAATTTCAAATGCCTCCACCGTCCAGTTACTGATAAATCAGTGTCCTCTGCAATAGTTACACATCATCAGTACAGGACATTTTCTTAATTTCCCAAACATCTCCCTTTGAATGTGGTGAATGTCAGTTGCCCTATTAGTGTTCCCCGTCAACTGTGTTCTTCCATAGCAACTGTTGCCAAGTTGGACAAGCTTTAATGAAAAACGACCTAATGTGAGTTTCTTCTTTAAATGAGACACATTCTCCACCGTTTAGCCAAGTGAACAGTTCTGAGTGTATGTCTCTTTAAAAAATAATGAGCCGCTCGCTGTTCACCCCGACCCTGCGCGCACAGCAATTAGACACGAGGAGCAGAAGTTGTTTTTAGCCATTTTCACTCGGTTCTCTTTCTTCTCCCTTCTTGTTTTCTTTGTATTTACTCATTGTGTTTTTTAGCTCAGTTTAACGTCATCTTTGTGCTCTCACATAAGGTCCAGCGCTGTGAGTGGAGAGACTCTGATGAGAGGGCGGGTCCATTCCAAAATGTCTGCACTTGACGCCAGATGTGGAGCTTATTTTATCCCATGTTTTCTGACTTTGCCAGACCTTAAAAAGCTGACAGGGTGTGTGTGACTGTCCCCTTTAAAACATGCTAAGCTACTTAAAAGTAGATCATCAAAATTTGGAAGCTTACAGGTCTTCAAAAAAACATATCCATCCAAACAGGGTCACCTTTACTAACTCACTGTTGGTATTGATACACAAAGTGAAATGTGTCCACGTTCTCTAAACTTGTCCGACCCAAAGCTTGTCCGACCTACCAACACTTTCTATAAAAGGATGCTTTGTTGGTGGAGTATAGAGAGGTCATAGGTGGGATATCAACATCAAATAATGTGTTGTAAGCTCTTTTCCTTTAAGTTTTTGAAAACAGAGTAACCATACTCATAACCATACTCTTAACCATAGTCACACCTAGTAAATATCAATTTACTAACTATAAATCCTAGGCTTTCAAAATATGCACATAATATCAAGAGCTGGTATTCCAAAAAAACTTTGTATATTGCATATACCCTCTCTTTCTCTCTCGCTCTCTCACTCACACACACACACACACACACACACATTTCACAGGGAGACTCTGATATCATGGTATCAACCACCAAAAGCACTTCTGTACGGATGTCAACATAAAAGTGGGCTCTAAATGTTGGCCTGAGGAGAAAATTGGGCCTTGTGTGGTCAAGCCTGCACTCAGAGGGTCTCAGAAAAACGGCGAAAACGCAGACCGCGACAAGGCCACACACCTCCAGACACGAAAAACCGGTGCACTGACCGCTGCCGAGATGGAACAGGAGCCAGCTGCGGTCCAAAGGTTTTGGCTCCAGCCTGGGGATCTCGGGAAAAACATGTTGACACAGTGTGGAGAGAGGAGAAGCCACACAGGCTGGAGGAGGGTGTGCTAGTGTGTGTGTGTGTGTGCGTGTGCACATGGGTTTGGCTTTCACGGCTAAGTGGAGTGCTGTTACCACTGAAAAGAGCTGGGCAGGGCAAAATGAAGATGTAATGCTGGTGGTCTCAGATATCCAGTGTGTGTGTGTGTGTTTGTGTGTGATGATGTGAGAGGAGTATTTGTCCGAAGCTGATATAAATGTGTGCTCATGTATCAGAGACATTATCTAACAGAATTTTTCACTCAGTTGTGACCATTACTGAAAAAAAAGAAATAGGTAAAAATGGACTTCTGTGTTAATTTTAGCAACTGATTTTGATTTTGTTTTAGTCTTAGACTTTTAAATTTGAATTAGTCTCATTTTAGTCATTTAATTACAGTATTTTAGTCTAGATTTTGTCAACAAAAATTATAATTAAATAATAATTTTTAAAACAAATTTCATAAACTATAGCTTAAAAATCATTACATTTAAAAACACAATATAAAAATATGAAAGGAATACGTCTACTTTTCTCTTCAAATACATTTTTCATTTTTTTAATATTAATATTTTAAGTTGTTGTCAAAGACTGTGTCGACTCCAAAAGACTCTTGAGCCTATGAATCATTGCCCTACTGTTGATACAAGTAACACTAGGTGCTCGAACAAACGATTCTTTGCGGATCAACTCTTCACTAAAAACCTTTACTGTGATTTATTCCACCGCTTTCTCTGTGAACAGTGACACTACAGAGCGACAAAACTGGATATTTCAGAGCAAAATCTGCCACATGTGCACATGACCGTGAGGAACAAATATAGACACTGGAAGAAATTATTCTTTGGGAGTCGACTCCTATTCGCTATTCTGGAGAGCCGCTCTGTTTCACTAACAGTAAACAGACAGGGCATTTTCCTGTTTTATATTTCCTTGCGATTTTTCAGTAAAATAAATAATAATTGGTTACTTTTAAATATCATTTTCACATTTTCCTTGCGTATTTATTTGTTGACAATACTGCAAAATATTTTGTCAAAAATCTCATGTTCAAATGTTTATTTTATGTAGTTTTCATTGTGAAAGATAGGTTGTTAATGAATCATTTTTGTCATAATTTTCGTCAATGAAACTCTGCAGCTGGTGTCATGCCCATTTTTGACCTGCAACAAAAGACGTTACACTCAACAAAATAGAATCAGTGGACCCTTGGAATTATAGTTAGTTGGTTAGCGTTAAAACCACTGTAATATACATGCTATTAGCAAGCTAGCTCTCCTGTTCACATAACAACATGATCTAGTCTAGATTTTCCCATTGAGAGTTATGCCTAGACCTTATATGGGTGTAAGGCTGAGTACAGAATGACAAAACAGCTCACTGCAAAACATTCTGTACATCCTGCACTTTTTAATTTTTTTTACAATACCACTTCCAGACCTGTATAATTACATTATTGACTACATTATTATATGGGCGTTCATTTTTGCTGACGTCAATATTGTCCACTGTGTTTACTGGCGTGTTTGTTTACATAAGAACAGATGTGACTGATATTTTAGCTTCTTATTCTGTTCTCTGGTTTTCTTTGAACTCTCTGTCTGGAGCCGTTATGTGGATTATATTTTGTTTATTGAGTTTACATTCCAGTTCCAATGTCAGAATATTCTTAATAATTATGTTTTTGCTAAAATCCATTTCACTTTAGATGCATTATTTATATTATTTATAGATAATTGCATTATTATGCAATAATATTATTATGTCTTAAAATGACAGTAATATTGATTATCCCAATTATTAGGTGAACCAAAAGTAATGTATAATTTTACTTCCCACTAAATCTCCCACTATAATTTTATGGTAAATGTAGTGTAGTATTAAAATGAGATTTGTTGATTTATAAAATATAATAACAATAAATAATAATAATAATAATAATAATAATAATAACTTAAGATGAAGCATTCTGAAAATAATGAGTGAGAAGAATTTGAGCGCCATCAGTTTCTTCAGTTCTTGGTGAAAATATTGTATCCAAAAGTATGTGTGAGTTTTGGTTTTAGACGATTTAAAGATGATGATTTCAATGTTAGCGATACATTTCGTGAACATAGCATATTAATATTTAATTTTTAAATATTTGTTTTTAATAAAACAACTATTGTCATTTGTAACGCCACGCAACAGGTAGCAAAAAATGACCAAAACATGAGAGGTATGTTTTTACAATGTTGTTCATACAATTATAAATTACAAAAAAATATATAGAATTCGAATCACTTTATTGGCCACTGTGCTCGCACACAGAGGAATTTGTTCTCCGCATTTAACCCACTCCGTGCAGTGAAACATATATATATATAGGGTCTGCCCCAAAACCTAGTGAGCTGTCTAACTAGAGAGCATTTTATGTCAGTTTACGCACTCCCGGCATGTAGGCTGTCCTAATTCTTAGATACCTCATTATGCTGTCTAATAAGATATCTTAACTTGGCGAATTTTAAGGCGGCATCGAACCCTTTCTTAGCCGCGAAGGCAATCCCATGATGCAATGCGAGAACAACTCCCATCCATGTTGCTCTTCTCCCAGAGCAAAATTAAATAAAATTGTAATAAAACTGGAAGATTAGAATCCACTGCTCTGAAACAGCTGCGACGTTAGCCGCTGAGGGAAGTAAACACCGGTTGCAGGCAGTGGGTGGGAACAAGCTGCAACGCAATCACTCTCTAACTACAGTGTCTCAATAATCTGCCTCATGAGGACAGACGACTGTTAGAATAGTCTACTTAAACAGCTGTCTACAAAGTCAGTGCCTACCTAGACAGCTCACTAGGTTTTGGGACAGACCCATATTCTTTAAAACTTATCTGTACACCTAATTAATCTGGGAGAATATATCTATCATAAAACTGGCTGCTGTCACCTTCCCCCTTTTCTGCAACATAGTTCCAATTATTCATGGTAAATTCCTGAGAAACAGCACACATTACCATCTATCATGAACAACAAAGTCCAGTAACATGTCACTTGTGACCTGAGAAACAAGAATTCTGACTTCTTGTCTGTGTATGTCTTCAGAGACTCAATAAGTGTATGTGTGAGAGACAGAAAGCATGTGTGTGTGTATGTGTGTGTGTGTGTGTGAAAGCGTTCAGAGAGTCAGACTGTGCAATATTAATGTGCTACTGATGGTGGGTGGGAATGGGAGAGCATCTCCAGCAGTGGGGAGGACCCTGAATAATTCATCTGCTCCAGAGCCAAAAGACTCTAGGTATGGAGACACTGGGGGTGGGGGGAGGGGTGGGGGTCGGTATGTGTGAGAGAGAGAGGAAGAAAAGGGATGGTGAACGTTGGGGCATCTACACAAAGCTTGCTCATCTTACACAAGGGCCCGGGCAGTAGATGCCACAGTGCAGTGTAGTGCTGTTTTTAATTATTGAACATGTATGCAGGTCTGTGTATGTGCACGTACACTTAAGTGGCCACTATACTGGAAACACCTACGAGTCCCAGTTATGCTGGTCTAGAGTTTGAGATGTTAGTCATGAAGGAACATGCCCTTTAGCCTTTTCTTTAATGCTCAGAGCTGCTCTTGGTTCACTGCTGTGTCTGATCCACTTTCACGAGACAACAACATATCATAAAATATATAGAATTTTTAATTATTATTTAAAAACCTAGATAAAATAAACTAGATAATCTCTGCTCTGAGTCAACTCTACAGTTACACCACCACATCACTAAGGCTGAATATGTCAAATATCTTCTTTTACTCTATGTAGTAGAGGCTTCGCCATAGGGTTCTGGTCTACACAGGACCTACGAGTTACTAACGCCATAGATTCGACATAGATGCATGAACTGGTCTTTATATCTGCCCCAAAAACTCTAACATGTCACCACCCTAATAACATCTGGACAACAGCAGCCCTGGGATTATAAGATGGAGTAGAGTTGTAAAGATATAAGATATAATTATAAAGATATAAAATGCTAAATGGCCGAAGAGTGTAGGTGCACATGTGTTTCTATTAAACTGGAAATCCGGTGTGTGTAAGTGTGTGTGGGGTGTGTATGTGTCTATTTTAGGAACCAGGGGGATGTGCTACGGCCATGGGTTTCCAAAGTCAGCCTTAACTAACTATCTGAAGCGCAGCCTTGCTCTCTAAATAAGCCTGAGGTCTGGTTCCTGAACACCGTCGTTAATCTTGAGGCTCAGCTACTCACTAATGTGACCAGTACTCCACAGGGTGAGTTCATTAGAGACAATGTGAACGTGTGTGTGTGTGTGTGTGTGTGTGTGTGTGTGTGTGTGTGTGTGTCTTACCTGGCCGTGGGGTCCCATCATGGGGTTGCTGGGGTTGTGTGGGGGAGGCTGTGCGTGGGGAGACGGCTGCGAGCCGGGAGGGCCCTTTAAGAGAGAAGAGGGAGATGAGACACGAAACGAGGGCGCTGCGGCTGCTGGGGCCTGCTGCTGCTCCGACGCCACACACACACACACACACACACACACACACAAGTACACACTCGCTGCACTGGAGCAACACCACCGCTACAGAGTCCGTCCTGGTGGAGCTTTTCGTTTCCCAAAAAGTTGACCACTGAGACTCACAGACCTTATGAAACTGTTGGATAAATGGATCTATTAACGTCTATTTAATCTCCAGGTACTCTGAAGGACACCCCCGTTTACAACACAGCCGAGCTATGAGCACATGTCCAAGTACTGGATCGTGTAAATAAAAAAATATGATATGAGACATTAAATAAAAAAATACACAGTACTGTGCAAAAAACCTAAAATTATTGTTTTTATTTAATTTTATTTTACATTAAATACATAGAAGGATTGTTTATAGTTGTGTTGAGAGAGTGTGAAGTACAACAACATGTTTCCAGATGTTCTCCTGATCGTATGGATTTGTAAAACCAACAGCACACTTAAAATAATGACGTATTTATTAACCGTTCAAACTAGGCACTGGATAATAACCTCAAGTTAGGGCTGGACGATAATTCAATATCAATATCCTGTATATCACAATATAAAATGTTTCAACAGCAATGATATTTTTAAACACATTCTGAATATTTGATGTACATTATTTACAGAATCTCTCACTGACAGACGATCATTACAGGGCACTGCTGTCAGTTCAGCGCATTCAATTTAAAAGTTCATTTAAAAATATTAATATTGACAAAGCCAAGAAGTTGTTGTTTGATGGTTGCTTTCGGTTCTTGGCAGTTATTCTGTGTTTTTTTAATTGTTCATATCAATATCAGAATTATATCGTATTGACTAAAATTAAGAAATATACTATGCTATCAATTTTGCCCGTATCGTCCAGTTCTATTTACAACAAGGTTTGTTTACTGAGCTCCACCCTCATGTCTCCCCAGATCACACGACACCACCAAGATGGGAGTGTCAGGACTAAGACTGCACTTTGTTTCAAACTCACAAAGTCATTAGACAGCTCAACACACTTGGAGGAGAACACCAACTCTCCAGTTCTGTGAGGGTCAAGGCTGATTTATGCCCTGACAAACTCAAGGTCACTACTGCAATCTCCCAGCCTTTAGCTAAGGGGCAGCACTTGTAAACTTAAACTTCAAACTCAATGTTGTTTAATGCCTCCATACTCTGAGGTACTCTACCCCAGCTTGTTGTGTAGTATTGTACGCCGGCCTTGTAAGGCTGCACCATTTGGTGGTGAAACATGGGCCGATCAAATGATACACACTGATCAATAGACGAAAGAACGTATATAAAGTCATAAAGTACTGATAAAGTACATTAAATCACAAACCTGTTATTATACGTGCATTAAAACATCTGGATCTACATCAGTCCAGATCATGCAGTGTGCGTCAACGGCAACTTTCTTGCTGTGGCTTATGGCGCTTTCCCACTGCATGGTCCCTACTCGCCTCGGGACGGCTCGTCTCTAATCAGCTTTTTTGTTTCTCCATTAGTGACTCTGGTAACTGGAACCGGGTTCTTTTTTTTAGTACCTGCTCACTAGTGGTTACAAATGAGCTGAGTAGGGACTTAACGCAACATGTAAACATTGTGAACATTGCAGAGGATGGATTGGCCAGAGATTTGTTTGTTTTATCCCACTCAGAACAGCAGCTCGTAAAATTACAGCATTGTCTTTTGAAGAGGGGGGAGGGAGAGCGCTGTGGTAGTAGAAAACAAACATGGGATCAGGGACAAACAGCAAGTAGAGTCCAGTAGAGTCTAGCTGAGTAGGTACCATTCAGTGGAAAAGCGTCGTTATTTATTAACATTCTTTCTTAAAACGAGAGGATGTTGATACTCAAAAAGCTGCCTGTAAATTCACGATAAATACTTCTTGTTATTAATATGATATTCCATAATATGAATAAAGTATACAGTATGTGTATTTATTTTTGGGTGCTATAAAGATCATTTCAGAGTGTATTCTCCAGCAATGCATTGCTCTTGTCCTTCCTGTATCTGAATGAGAAGCATATGGGCTTTACAAGGCCTCAGCCACCAGAGGGAAAGAATATCAGCCTCAGCCAGTGGTCAGGGCTCTGGAATCTCTCTCTCTCTCTCTCTCTCTCTCTCTCTCTCTCTCTCACACACACACACACACACACACACACACACAAACAAACAGCAATCCTCATACCCAGCTAAAGAGATAACAGCCTGTAAAGGCTATCAACACAAGGCCCTCCACTCGCCTTCAGTACAGTCCTGTTGGGATAGTTAGGACAACGACATCCACTCACACACACTCTACCATGGCCCATCCACACACACACTTAATTCATAAACTGCCAACTCTCCAAACACACACACTTACAAACACTTAAAAATGCATTTGAGGCGTAATTACTTGGGTCCACCACTTGGGGGAACTGTTGACAAAGCAAACCGGGCACAAGAAACCAGTCTTTTTCAGTTAGTTAACTCAAAGAGAATTGACCATGGCTCAGAATGAAGAAGAGAATTCACAGAAACGCACATCATCATCGTGTCCGAACTGTCAAAATATAACTGACCGTTAAAAGCGGTGACTCACAAAGTTCATCTCAAAATCAGTTAACCACTCGTTCCCATACGTTCAGTTACTGACGTTAATTAAGCTGTCTGTCAAAAGTACCTGGATGAAGAAACAAACAGCCCTGCCGTTCCTGAACGAACCAGTTTATGTTCCACAGAGTGGGTCCCCCTATATGAAGGCAGCCATATTTAAAATGGACATAGTACAGAATTTGAGAAACATCCAGACTACTAGGTGTTCATACAGTGGCTGTTTTGTAACAGCCTCTCTCTCTCTCTCTCTCTCTCTCTCTCTCTCTCTCTCTCTCTCTCTCTATCAGGTTCACCTCCTGACCTGAGATGAGCTCCACAGCTGTACAGAGCCATGCTCTTTGTACCGCGTTCATTTGCATACGACAAACGTACGAGTCCCCTGTCTACAGCCGTGAGTCAGAGCATGACTCAGCTGTTTTAACAGAAACGTCTGTCTTAAGCTCAGGAGGTTTTCTCTCCTCTGAAAATCACAGATGAAAGATTAAAGGGAAATTCCACAATATTATATTTAATAAAATACATTCTGCACTGGGATGTAAACAAGGTTGGTATTTCAGGTTTGCTGGATGTTTTTTTTAAAATGGATGGTTTTACTGAAACATACTCTACTTTTTTTTTTATATTGGTGGTGATAGGAACCAGGAGTCCTGATGTCTACAACATAAACAAATCTATCTTTATATATATTTAAAACTGACAACAAAGTTGTAAATATCTGGAATTTAAGCTTTAATATGTTACATGGGGTACAACTTACTGGCCCAGCCCTTGGACTCTGAGGAACTCCTGAAACTTGGAAATTTGGAAGGTAGGAACATTTAGCGAGAGGAAACTCCAACCTGAAGGAACAGGGAGGCCTCGCCCCTAAGCGAGGGAATGCCTTGCAACCAACATCATCTCCCAGAGGCGCGCAGCATTGGGAACCAATGCTTACTCGGTTCGTATACCTCCTCTGGTGAGTTGATAGCTGTCCCTTGGGATAGTGAATTCAGTGTTAGGCATTACCCCACGTAAGGGCAAGGCTGCCCTTTACCTCCAGTCTGTAGTGTCCCCTCGCTAAAGGTTCCCACGCTTTGATTTTCTGAGTTCCAGGAGTTTCTTGAAGTCCCAAGGGGTTGCGTGTGGGAGATGAACCAGACCAGAGATACTTCGGAGAAACATCTTAGTCTTGGTCATCAGGCTGTATTTGTAAATATAGGTAATGACTAATGACTAATGTATAAGGGGGATGATTAGTTCTGGATCACAAAATCCAATCCAATTCCAATCCCAAATGGTAGTCTTTGATCCGCTTGCCAATGCTTGGCATTTAGTAAGGTGAATGTGTAGCTGCTCCCATTTTGTTCCATGCTTTTTAGTGGAGTATTCAAGGTATTTCAAGTATTCTGCATTGATTAAATGTTGAGAGTGTTTCTACTTGTGTATTGGTGTTTGCGTCACTCTGCAGTTACACCACCAAAACACTAGAGCTGAATCCCTGAATCCCAGCTGTGAAGTGCACTATTTAGGGAGCAGGGTGCTATTTGGCAGAGACAGTGTAGTTTACATGTGGTGCCAGGAAAGCAACAAGCGGTTACGTGTGTGTGTGTGTGTGTGTGTGTTTTAGGAGTCCAGGTCGGAGAAGGATGGAGAGTGTTTGTTGGCTCAGATTTAGCCCTGACCTGTCTGTGACCTCTCACAGCCCTGTGGGGTCTGACATTTCCCTCATCGTCCCAGACACTGCACGCAGATGCTACAGCAGAACATGAACACTGAGTGTGTGTAATATGTGTGTGTGTGTGTGTGTGTGTGTTTCAGAGAGAGAAACAGAGACATACACACTGAGAGAGGGGATTAGAGTAGTGTGGAGATGCTCAAGGCCTATTTAACTCACAGCAGCATTGAGGTCATGACTGTTCATTACACCTCATCTCGCACACACACACACACACTCTCTCTCTCACCGTGTTGCCATCCTTTGCTCTGTTTTGCTTTGTTTTTTGTCCCTCCTCCCTCTTTTCCCCTTCTCTTTCACACCTTTGACCTCATCTCTCTCTCTCTCTCTCTCGCTCTCTCTCTCTCTCTCTTAATATTCATAAGAAAAGCTTGGGTCCTATTCTCTTTGGAAGCAAATGCCAAAAGCACCAGATCCCCAGACTCCAGTGGGCAGATGTATAAATAGCATTTTTTTTGTGTGTGTGTGTGTGTGTGTCAGTCACTGTGCTTCGGATGTCCGTAGGTGTGTGTGTGTCTTGTGCTATTTCCTCCCTCACTCCCTCTCTGTCTCTCGCTCACCTCTGCCTTATCACTAGCCCAGCCAAATGCCAAGCCTGTCCGTCACTGGGCACAATCGTGTGGCTTTCTCTAAAACACACACACACAGACACTTGTTTCTCTGAAAGTCTGGACATACACTCACGCACTACATGCCCAGACATTGGTTAAAATGAATCAACAAATTGGGACCGTCTGAAGCACCAGCACAGGTTTACAGTCACCATGCCCAGTGCCAAGCTTGGGCTAGTGGTGTATAGCGCCCCTTAGCATTGAGAACCGGAACGGCAGCAATCCATTCTGTACTTTCAGGATGTTCTGGGGTGGTTCTTGGGATCCAGATCTCACTGCTGAGTGCCATCAGGGTTCCTACCAGGGATGCACCAATTAATATTAATAATTTAATTGTATCTGTAATTTTCATTCATTCATTCATTATCCTTATCCAGTTCAGGGTCGCTGTGGGCCCAGAGCCTACCTGGAATCATTGGGCGCAAGGTAGGAATACACCCTGGAGGGGGCGCCAGTCCTTCACAGGGCAACACACACACTCACAGACACTTTTGAGTCACCAATCCACCTACGTGTGTTTTTGGACTGTGGGAGGAGACCGGAGCTCCCGGAGGAAACCCACGCAGACACAGGGAGAACACACCACACTCCTCAAAGACAGTCATCTGGAGGAAACCCACGCAGACAGTGGGAGAACACACCACACTCCTCACAGACAGTCACCCGGAGGAAACCCACGCAGACAATGGGAGAACACACCACACTCTTCACAGACAGTCACCCGGAGGAAACCCACGCAGACACATGGAGAACACACCACACTTCTCACAGTCACCCGGAGGAAACCCACGCAGACACAGGGAGAACACACCACACTTCTCACAGACTGTCACCCGGAGGAAACCCACACAGACACAGAGAGAACACACCACACTTCTCACAGACAGTCACCCGGAGCAGGACTCGAACCCACAACCCTCAGGTCCCTGGAGCTGTGTGACTGCGACACCTACCTGCTGCACCACCGTGTCGCCCTTTTAATTTTATCTTAAAGCACAACAAAGTAGTTTTCAAGTGCATCTTTAAGTTTATTAGGTGTAGTTCATTAACACTTTACCAAAGATTTATTGATGAATGGTTTACAGAGGGGTGGTAATTAGAGCAACACTTAATTAGCATTGGAGAACAGAAACTCTGAACGTCCACTCAGCAGACATTAATTGTGTAGTTACAGGCTTCAGGGCACACAAGCAAGCACAAAAACGCACTAAGAAATCAGCTAAAATTCCAATATCAAGCTAGGGCTGGATGAGACGGCCAAAATTTATACCACAATATATTTCTTAAATTTAGTCGATACGATATAATTCCAATCTCGACATGAACAGCATAAAATCCACTGAAAAACAGTCCTAGAACAAACAGAAACATTACCATCAAACAAAAACCTATTGGCTTTGTCAATATTAATATTTTTAAACTACGTTTGAAATTGAGTGCTGAACTGACGGCTGTGACAGATGTTGTAAATACTGAAAAAGCGTTTAAATTATTTGAACCATTTGCAATATACATTGATACTGAGTTGTTGTCCAGCCCTATATCCAACTGATAACAATAATTAAAAAAATATCGACATATCGGCCAATATATCGGCAAACATAGATATATCAGGCATCACTAGTTCCAACGTGCAGTGTAAAGCCTTCCTGGATGAGTTCAGGGACTCCATCTCCACATTAACAGCCCAAAATTCAGAAATTTAAATGAGCAAGGGTCCACAGGGTGCATCACAGAGTCACCTCCGCTCTCTGCAGTGAGTGTCTTTTAAACATCATCCTGACCATACAGTCAGTAATCTTAAGATATTTGAGACAATCCTAAGACAAATGTAACAAAGTAAACAAAGCAAACACAAACACACACACACACACACACTGACTTAAATTATGGGATCAGGTATGTGGGTTGTGTATGGGCTTGTGTAGAGAAAAATAAATAAATAAATAAAGGCTGCTGAAACAGAAGGCCATACTTGTTCTGAAGAAAGAATGAAGGGAAGGGAGAGAGAAGGAAAAGAGAGAGAGATAGAGAGAGAGAATGGTGGAGAAGACAAGTTTAATTCATTAAGAGCTCAGAGTGCTACCCAGAGTACAGGAGGGCAGGATTTCGTTTCAGGGGCTGATTTTGGCACTTTGTTGCATGTCACAACCAGCGCGTTATTAGCTGGAGAACTACTATGGTTAGCTACTAAACAGTTAACCGCAGGTACCACCCTCTGCCTGTATTTTACGGTGCAAGTTTTCACCTGCTGCGCCGCACCAACGTCATGAACCTCGCTGTTTTCGCCATATCACAGGGAGCAGATCTCTCCTTCCACTCTGAACTGTAAACAAGTAAAGGCATGTTTGAATGTTTCCCATCTGATCTCTTGACAGAGCCAGGAGCCACGGGAAAATAGCATCCAGCCGCATCGCAATACACTGGCCGATTAGAGACAGCAATCAGGACCACTTCGGAAAGCCATCCTCGCATATATAGGCCTGGCCAAAGAGGTGGAACCATTCACTCCGCTCTCAATACTGGATTTGCAATTCGATTTCTCACAAAACCTGAAAAATTTAATTTCTAGCTTCACTATATTAAAATTACAAAATAAAAGCATCCATTTTTATTTCTGAAGCTCAGTCAGTACCAAACACTGGGTATGTTCCTTTACCAAACTTTTGCTTATTTGCTAATAATCAAAAATTATAGGAAAGGGGCTCCTATTAAAACGACTTTGCTATACTTTAAATAACCGGTCCACAATTTTTAAACCCTTAAAGGAACACTAGGTAATATACAGTCCCTGTCATTGCTACTCCAAGCTCAGCACTGCAGAAACGGCACTATGACACTTTAGAGAAGGTTAGGACCCCATTGATTTCAGGGCAGTACTGTAAAAGTGAGTGTAGGGAGAGGCCAGGAACAAAAATACCACATCTTACCTAGTGTTCCTTTAAATGGCTGTTGTTGCAGTAACTGGTTCGAGTCTCAGCTCGGGCAGTGAACACCACACTATACCAGTGTCCAGTCCTTGGTCAAGGCTTGAAACACTACATTCGCCCACATTTATACGTAGCAGCTGTAAGGGTGACATACGAGGTGACGTTTAATTCCTGCTAAATATTTTGTGCTTTCTTTGGCGGGTGGCCTCCTGACACTGCTTCTGGACGCAATGTGTTTGTCGTTCCTTCCACCCCTACCCCCCCCCCCAAAAAAAAAACACAGAAAGGACACATTGCAGACCTCTGACAGACTCAGAGAAGTGACAGCAGTGATGGTACCCAATGCAGAGCGTGTCGACACAAAGCAGCATGCATGAGAGAGAGAGAGAGAGAGAGAGAGAGAGAGAGAGAGACAGAGAGACAGAGAGAAACACAAGCTGCTCTCCCAAAACTGCGCCAGATTCCAATCTGCAAAGACCTTTCCCTCTTCCATTAGAGCTCTCTTTCACACACACACACAGTTATCCCATCTTCAGCACTCCAGACTCCATCAGCTCCTCTCGTGGTGAGCAAAAGTCCCAGAGCAACAGATTCGCCACCACCATCACTTTGTCTATACATCCATCCATCCATCTCTCTCTCTCTCTCTCTCTCTCTCTCTCTGCAGAACACCATTAGAAAACCTAATAATCCTAATGAACTGGACTGTGTAAGGCCCTATGCAACATTGCATAGCACCATGCTTACGTCAGCCTCACGTCAGACTGATCCACCTTAACACCACTGCTACCCCAAAGCTACAGCCCTGGATGGAAAGATGAAAGTAGCAGATATTCCTAACCCGTTGAACCAGCTGAACCTGCTCCATCGTAGCCTAGTTTGGACGTTAAGTGCCGCTATGATCGAGTTTAAGATCTACTAGAATGTAACCGGTTACACCAAGTAACATTGTTAAGTTTTACTCCTTTACCAACACCGGGGCTCCATAAACAACTCGCTTTCCAGAGAGCAGCAAATGGT